>NC_059271.1:24260374-24285374 GCF_017591435.1 Portunus trituberculatus | reverse complement strand
CGAGATCGGCGGTGCCACCTTTGATGGCACGATTACAACCCAGCAATGAAGGGTTCGATATCTATATCTGCCCTATAGGTGGGCCAAGGAGGTTGAATAGGGGAAGGCGGCATGACGTCACAAAAGTAAAGGCAACACGCTACAGTAAGCTCCCGCATTTGGCGAATTAATTAGTCTGGCGAAACTACCGCCAAATGCGAATTTTGCCAAACATGAGTTCTTTATACCATATAAATTGTATAAAAGATGCCTTAATCAGTCTTTAGTCATTGCCAAAGTCCCTCTTTTGACCTCTAAAATACCATCTTTATAGCTGAAATAAAATCTTTTGCCTTCACATATTAGAACATATGTACAAAACAGACCAGTAAACAATAAATAAAGCTAATGAAATAAAGGCTGTAACTCCCGTTTTTTCCATCCGTTTCCCTCGCCCACTTTCGTTCTTGCCGCCACCACCATTATCCTTACCCCCACCGGTACCACCTGTTGCGCTGGTAGAGGTCATGTTAGCGGTAAATCGCCAGAATTCGTTCCCACGCTAGCAGAACAAAGAGTAGCATAAACAAAATGGCTGAAGGGGATTCTCACACTGCGTTTTGATAGGTTTAGAGAGAGGTCTGACGTCACTGGGGAGCCGCGTGGTTCGCCGTGCGGCCGCCAAGGGACCGCCAAGTTTGATTCAAATCGTCAAGCGTGCACTCGGTGGTCCGTGGTCACCCTACCGCCAAAAGTGAATTTCGCCAAGCTGAGATTCGCCAAGTGGGTGGGGCTTACTGTATACATATTGGTCAGCCGCAGTTGCCCCTACCCCTTTTACAGTCACTGAAATCACATAGAAACGCCCGAGTTACGCTCATTATTTTCCATCTAATGCCCATGTTTTGAGGCCGGTTACTATGTTATGTGACCTTAAAAGACCCTTAATAGTCGTGCTATACTACTACAATGGCGCGAAGACAATATAGTGTTTTTCAACTTCGGTGGACTTGGGTCAAAGGTGGGAAGCTTCCTTTGGACCAAACGTATGGCTAAGTACCGGTCATGTAGGTACTACACATGTAAATATTATATACATGTCCATATACAGAGTATAAACATGTAAATATACTTGTGCATATAGATAAAAGATAAATAAACTATATATCAGTAGAAAGTTGGCGTGACGGTTGATTTTCCTTGGTATAGTAATTACTTAATACAGATGATCTCAAATACTGCAGGTCTCTCTCTCTCTCTCTCTCTCTCTCTCTCTCTCTCTCTCTCTCTCTCTCCGGCCCTTATTTAGAATATGTGTGATTTTATGTCACTGTACGTTGAAAAAAACATCAAATCATTGAAATTTTACTTCAGTGTTTGTTCCTTGTCATGGAATGAACAAGAAAAGCCATCTTTTTTCCTTAATTTCTCCTGGAAACGTCCTGGTGTATTTCTTTCAAAATTGTAGCTATTTGACCTTAATATCATTAATAATGGGTCTACATGACCTATTTAGGAAACTATAATGTAGTTTACATAATTCAAACCATGAATTTTTTTTTTCATGGTTTTCGTTAGTATAGAACAAGAAAGTGGCGATTTCCCATTACTTAGCCCGAGAGGGGCCATTGTTTTGGGTGTATCTGCCTTGTAGGAAAGATTAGGGGAGAGGTCGTTGAGAGTAGGTAGCTGACAAGACAATTTAGTCTGCCACTAGTCACACATACAATTACGGATTTTATTATTATTGTGAATAGATAAACATCCCTAGACACGGGCACTTCCCCAAGAAATTCCTTAGACCCGATTAATCAATTGATCAGAAATAGTACCGAACATTAGGCGTTTTCAGTAGCACTTTGCAAAAGGCGAACGGTCCAGAAGCGTTCGCTTTTACACGCGAACGCTGCTACTGAAAACGATAGTAACACTGCCAGACGAATCTCCCTCGTCGCTCGCAGGAAAAACTATTGTACTCTTTAGTCGCAGGATCACGCTAAGCTGAAACGTACAGCTTAGAGTCCCTGCGTACAGCCTCATTCCACCGTAATATAAAGATATTATTATGGGAATGGGATAATTGAAGGCAAGGTTCAAATAAAACACTACACATTTAATTTTTGTAGGGAATATTTTCTGACGGCCCTGGTACACACGGCAGAGGCTGGATGCACATGTCCAAATGATTCTTGTAGCACAGATCTGCGTCTACCTTGTTCAAAAACATCTTGTCACAGACGTCACAGGTAAATCTGTTAAGTGTAAAAAACTGTTGGTAATTCTTTATAACAAGTCTGTCCCTCCTTTCCCCTCCATCCCCCAAACAAGCTTGGGGCCTGTGGGGAATCGGGGTTTTGGTGGGGAAAATAAACGCAATATGAGCATTAAAAAAAAAAAAATACGGAAATTTTCCATAATATTTCAAGTTTTTCCAACCTAACCTAACCAAGCATAACCTAATCTAACCTATCATAACCTAATTTCTAATGTAACCTAACTGGACCCCGCCTGCTAGGGCATTAAACTAACCTAATGTAACTTAACCTCCCCCCCCTCTCGACCCTTCCACTAGGGCATTAACCTAATTTAACATAACCTAACCTAATGTAACCTAATTGTGGGGACTGCGTCTCCCATGGACCCCCCCACAATAGAGCATTAACCTATCAAAACCTAACCTAAGCTAAACTATACGGAGGGGGGCAGTCCCCAGTGAACGACCCATTAGGGTGTTAACCTAGTGCTAACAAGGAACCTAAAAATGATAACGTTATGCCTCTCGAGTGGCAGCGCATGATTGGAGGGATTAGCTCTATAGATACCATGAAATCCTTATATGCCGCTACCCACAAATCCCTGTTTATACCCACAAATCTGTTATAAACAATTGAAAATCATTTCAGTGTTTACTCTTGACTGGTGCAGAGCTCGCTGGACTTGGAAAACTTCTGCTATGACGGCCAAACTAGACGCTTGCGGCTCAATTATTTAATATGTTTACGGCAAGGTCACCAAGCCTTCTACATATGTGAGTTTCGTGTTTGTACGCGAAACGGACCTTTTAAAAGATTAACTAAATTGTTTTATAATACGTAAGCGCCTATGGCGGTGTTGAGACCAAATAATAGAGGATAATAGAGCCCTTAAGATCCCAGGTATCACTTTCCCTGTCACATTTTCCTACTTTATAAGGTATCACAGGTAATATACCCAGTATCCATTAATACACAATATGCCAGATAAGCCGTTACACCACTAGGGACTGCTTGTCATTCAGTAGTTACATTGGCTGAGACATTTTTGTTGTGGATTCCTCAAATTATTGCACTGTCAAAGAGGCCATGATGTTGTGTGTTCGTTCGCCCAAAGTTTTCAGAGCACCACCATTAAAAATATACCCAAATCTTCCGCAATATTGCTATAACCTTATGTCATTATCAAGCAACAGTGCAAATATCCTATCATATTTATATTTTACAATTAATGTGCTTAGATAATGCGTAATCTACGAGATTCTCACGTAACTGAAAATCAAAGTCGGAGTCACAAGCTTTGAAATGAGTAGCGTGAACAAGTGTGAACCGTGGTCCATCCAGAGTGCGTAGTCCCAGATGTCTCGAGAGAGCAAGACTCTGTTTTCATTTCATTCAAACTGCAAGGAGAATTCTTATGAATTTCAATATCAGCAAACAGTTACTAACTGTATTTCCTTTACATGTTAATACTTATATCTTCATGCTCCTCATAATAGTATATTTTATTGATTTAAAACTTACAGAGTTGGTAACTCATCTCACAGCCAATCACCATAAGTGTTCGCTATCACGTGACTCTGAGAGCTAATACAAGCGAACATAATCTTGAAAAGCGTTCGCCTTTGGGGCGCCAAAGGCGAACGCTTTTAGGACCGTTCGCTACTGAAAACGCCTAAATCCAGTGCTAGCCTGCTTGGTCGCAGTCGAGCCATCAAAGGTGACACCCCCGACCTCCCTTCAAGCCCTGCCACTGTGACAACTTGACTCCTCACGGCGAGGCCGTAGACTTGACCCTAGGGTAATAACATAAACTAATAACCTCTATCGTAGATTAGAACGTTATAGGAATATGATTTTCTCTTACCCTACTGAATTGAGTGAATTCTGACATACTCTATCTCTCTGAGTTTCCGTAGCAGATTACTGTATTTGGAAATAAATGTGTGTGTTTCTTTATGTCAGGAATAAATATACTTCTTGGCGCCATCATTATTCTGAATTGTTTCGAATCTCATGTTCGAAAAAGTGTTTGTTCGAACGCAATTCTGGAACTTTGATTGGAAGTACACGTGCGGGGTGAATTCTTCAC
Source organism: Portunus trituberculatus (assembly GCF_017591435.1). Taxonomy (NCBI): domain Eukaryota; kingdom Metazoa; phylum Arthropoda; class Malacostraca; order Decapoda; family Portunidae; genus Portunus; species Portunus trituberculatus. The sequence continues at coordinate 24,281,051 of NC_059271.1, read as the reverse complement.
AGCCAATGAAAAATAAGAGAAAAATAGCAGCCAATCAAATTACTTTATTTCTGTGTTCAGTAAATGAAGGCTGACTGTCCGCCATGATGCAGTTCTCGACCACTCTCACCATGTTCGGTTGTGAAGGATGTGGATTTACTTACTTCTGGAGGTATAACATTGTTTGAAAAAACATGGTGCAATATAAATTTTCAGAAATCACATGGTGCTATTCAAGTATTTACTGTGAAGTGTCACAAGTGTGAACAGGAGTGTTTTCGTGGTGAAAGGTGTTGACCGGTACTGCGGTAATTACAACAAATTCAAGTATATATTATGTTAGATTAGATTTGATTAGTATCCTTGAGGGGGATTAGGATTGTCGAGGGTTGGTTAAAATCTTTCTGGGGTTAGGCTAGGTTAGGGTAATATCCCAGTTAATCAGCATGGCTTTGAAAATAATACTTCTGGAATATATATATATATATATATATATATATATATATATATATATATATATATATATATATATATATAGTTTATTGAAGATATGACTGATTAAAACCCCATCACTCTTGCCTGGGAGTTAAGCGTAGGCACCCTAGCTAACGCCGACTTGTAATCCAACAGCTGAATGGCATTTCCTCATTGTTATGCATAGTTCAGTTTAACATTTCTTTCACTACATTATTTTCTTTGCCAGGATCCATAGCTGTTGACAAATTCTCGTAAATATTTACAAAAGGTCCCTCCTTTGCCAAGTATGGTCTTTGTTTCCTTAGACTTTTCGAGAAAATGCTAGTTTGTTTATTTTGGTAGCTTAATCTAAGTTAACCCATACCTAAAACTAACCTAAGCTACTATAACATAACTTAAGCCTGTTCTTTCTGTTTCTGGCATGATGTGTTGAGTTTCAAGAACATCAATATGAGTCTGTAATAGCTGAGCACGTGAAAAAAAAAAATAAAATAAAGTTAAGTACAGTTAATATACTGCCACAACATGCAGTCGCGTCATGTGCTATTGACAAGACCGACAGTAAACATTAACACAAATATGCTTATGGGAAGAAAAATAAATGGCAGCAATGGCAATATGACATTTTAAATGTTCTTAAGGGAACCAGTAGGTATATCAGGTAGTGTGATGTTTTCCTGGTGTGGGTGGTGTGATGCAAAACTTTTTTCACTGTAGATTTATAATACATAGACTATGTGGATGTGTAAAATGAAGAGCAATACCTGCAGGTTAATTATGAGTTTAGAAGTTATAATATTTCCAAACAAAGTGAGTATTTAGCTAATCTGGGTAATGATCTGAAAGATAATCCTAAACTTTTTTATTTTAACGTTAGGAATAAGAAGACTGGAGCACCCGTATTAGCCACCTTAGATCTCATCCTGGTCATGTTGAAATAGACACAAAAAATATATCTGATTAACTTGGTTTTGTGTTTTTCCTAAGTTTTCACAGTAAAAAATGTGATAATCCATCTCCACATGAAGTCTTCAATGAGATCATTCCACAAGTTGACATTACATTCAGTGATGTTTCTTTGGCTATATCTAAATTAGATTAATTTTCTTCCATAGTTCCAGATGACATTCACCCCTATCTATACTTAAGTCATGCTCAACATATTTATCTTATTCACTTTATGGAAGATCAACAGAGGACCAATTACTTGTGACTTAGTGAAATTTCTCAATGGCTTGATCAAGATTTGGTTCTTTTTAACAATTCTAAAGGTTGATTCACACATGTCAATATGTGACTGAAATTAAAAGTCAGTAGAGTTTTTGACTGAATATCGGTGCCTAGTGACTGGAAAACCAGTTGCAAAACAAGACGAATATGTTGATCTTGTTCAGTTGATTTGCGACATTGTTTACCTTAATGTGACGTCATGGGGATAGGTTTGAAAATGTGGTGCCAATGTAATTTTGGGGTTGGTGAGGTAAAAGGAGCTCATCTGGGACCTTGAAATTTAATTCTACTGCAAAAACAGCTTACGCAAATTGGCTTTCGATGAGATAGCTGCCACTCTTCGATGACTACTTCCCTCTATGCAGGGTGATGTTGTAGGTGAAGATTGAATACTTGTGATAATTTAATTTGATCGCAATCGTCATTGTCACCAGAGAAAGACATCTTGCTGTTTGTTTACATTCACTTCCCGTCAACCAGCCGATACTTTCCAGTCACTATGTGTGAATGTGTTCCAACTAGAAGGGCTCAGTCAATACTTCTAGCGTGTTGCAGTTTCAGTCACATATTGACACATGTGAACTTGCCTTAAGGCCTTTTATACTGTGTGTCTTGCTCTTGTAATTGGAAAGTTGTTCAGTTTGGATATTAGGGGGAGAATACTGGATTGGATTAGTGATTTCCTACACAGCAGAGAAATGAATGTTGTTGATAACAGTCTAATTAGTACTAGACTAGATACTAATGGTGTTCCATAAGGATCTGTCACAGGGACCTTGCTATTCCTATGCATCAATTGTGTAACTAACATTCTTTTTTTGTTCAATAAAATTTTTTTGCCGATTTGAAATTGTAAATGCAAATAAAAACTAATTCGATCCAGAAGTTTCACAATAGTTTTATGATATGTCAAAAATTATATCAACATTCTTTCTCAGATAACCAGATTTTGGGGTTAAACTTTGAATCAAATAAATGCATTGTTCTTTACTTTCAGAGACATTTGGTGGAATGGGATAATGTCAGAGATTCTTGAACATCTTCCTAAATAATTATCCAATCCCTGTGAAAGATTCTGCTTCTGACTTAAGAGTGTTGACTAATACCTCTTTAAAATTCCATTTGTAGGTAGGAAGGATGATGCGAATAATTATAGACCGATCAGTTTAACTAGTATAGTATGTAAGATACTAGAGAAAATCATTAAGGGTAGTATTTGGGAGCATTTAAATGAGAATAGATTAATTAGAGATACCCAACATGGCTTTAGATCAGGGAGGTCCTGTCTTAAAAATTTGCTTGATATCTTAGAATATATTACCAAGGAGTTAGATGATGGAAATAGCATAGATGTTATATATCTAGATTTTAGCAAGGCGTTTGATAAGGTACCGCATAGGAGGCTAGTGTACAAATTGAGACTACATGGGATAGGGGGTAGGTTAGTTGATTGGATTAGTGAATGGCTTTCTGATAGAAAACAGAGAGTAGTATTAAATGGGGCAATGTCTGAGTGGAAGGAAGTGGTTAGTGGGGTACCCCAAGGATCAGTGCTAGGACCTCTTCTTTTCTTGGTGTACATTAACGATTTAGATATAGGAATTAGTAGCAAAGTATCAAAGTTTGCAGATGATACTAAGATAGCATGTGCAGTACAGGGTGAAAAGGACAATTACAGAATACAACGAGACCTGGACAGGCTGATAGCATGGGCAGACAGGTGGCAGATGGAGTTTAATTCTAAAAGTGTCAGGTTATGCATTTAGGTAAAGACAACACAAACTTTAACTATGAGATGGAGGGATGTTGGCTAGAGGCAGTAGAGGAAGGAAAGGATTTAGGAGTAGTGATAGACAGGACTATGAAATTTTCAAAGCAATGTTTAGAAGCAAGAAATAGGGCAAATAGGATCCTGGGTTTTATAAATAGAAATGTTAGTTATAAAAGTAAGGAAGTGGTGCGTAGCTTATATAATTCCTATGTTAGGCCCCATTTAGAGTATTGCATACAGGCCTGGTCACCCCACTATAGGCAGGATATCAACATGTTAGAAGCAGTTCAGAGAAGAGCAACTAGGATGATACCAGCATTAAAGCGCCTGGAGTATAGAGATAGATTAAAGGAATTAAACATGTTTTCATTTGAGAGGAGATGTATAAGAGGGATATGATAGAGTTATTTAAAATGTTCTCAGATACAAACTACATAGATGTGAGATCTTTCTTTACCTTAGAGGAGGGAAATAGGACTAGAAATCATGGCAGGAAGATTAGAAAGCAAGGCTGCAGGTTAGATATAAGAAAATATTTCTTTAGTCATAGGGTGGTAGACTTCTGGAATGCATTGCCAGAGACGGTTGTAAATAGCACTAGTTTGACAATGTTTAAAAACAGATTAGATAAGCACTTAAATTTATTAGATTTATAATTATGTATAGCACTGCATGATAGTTTTTATAAGAAATTTACTATAGTTAAACAAGACATGATCCCCATGTATGGGGACCACAAATTGTAGAGGATTTCGCTGCAGGACTTAGCCCTGTTAATGGGCCAAATATTTAGAATTAGTATATAATGTATTGTGTACTTGTAAGTGTATCTTTAAGTACTGATGATGAGGTCGCTGTGCGACTGATACAGGATAACCTAGATGGGCTCTGGTGGCCCTTTGTTATCCTATTATTTATGTTATATGTTATGTTATGTTATATTTCTAACATTATCCAAAAGACAGAAGGTATTTCTAATAATTTCTTAAATAGTACAGTATGTAGGGAGCTTTCTATCATGATTACAGGATTTACATCATATCCTTCCTATACTTGAATATTCTTCAACATTGTGGTGTTTAGCTTGTGTTGGGGACTTCAAAAAAAGTTAGAGGCTGTTCAGCAGTATTGAACAAGAAATATTGTAGGGTTTGAGCATATGGATTATTGTTCTTGAATGAAAGCTTTGAATTTGTTCTCTGTCAGAGGTAGATCGCTGTATCATGATATAATCAAATATTGGAAGATATTCATAATGAGACTTTGTTGGGATGTGATGGTTTCTTCATACGCTCTCCAATTACTATTACCCAGGCACATCATTTAAAACTTGATCATGTCCAAACCTCACTTGATGTCAGAAAATGCTTTTTCAGTGTGTGTGATATCTCTAGAATTCCTTGCTTAAGTCTGTGGCGTCAATAACTTGTATTAATTCTTTTAAATCTACCTTAGCATGTCATCTTGGAGAACTTATATATCAATAGAATTAACATAACTGTATTTCATGAATAATGAATATGAGAGAGAGAGAGAGAGAGAGAGAGAGAGAGAGAGAGAGAGAGAGGGGGAGGGGAGGGGAGGGGGTGAGCCTGAGCAAAATTTAGGGAGTAATGTAAGGATGGAGATAATGAATGTACAAATGGGATGCAATCTTCAGAGCCTCTTGGGGGAAATGGTTGTCACATCTGGGAAATTAGGCTAATATCCAGAACAAATTTGTAATAAGCTAAAAATTTTGGTGTAACTAGCTGAGGTGATCACAAATAACATAAAAAATCCTCAACTGTTCCCACATGTGAACTGTCAAAAATATGTCAGTAGGGGTCATAAAAGGTCAACTTGGAAAAATCAATAGTTTATTAACAACTTTTTATTAGCAGTAGATTCATGAAACTTAACTAATTATGTTTTTATTAATCCAAAGATTCTAATAAGATCATTTTTAGACACCAAGATCTAATTATTTATCCTCTTTGGGTTATTTACAGGTAATTCTAGTTAAAAATGTTTTTTTTTAATTGTTTTCCTGGCTTTATAATATGTTGCATTGATATATGTAAATTGTTTTTTTTTTTTTTATTTATAAGAAGTTCCTTAAACTAATTTTCTAGATTCCTTTAATTATATTCCTTTTTAAGTTTAAGAAGTGAATTGATTTGGGAATTAATAATTAATTGATTTATTAAGAATATGAACTTCATAGAAGTCCTAGTTGTATTGTAGAAAAACTGAAAGGTAACAAATATATGTATCCTAGAGCACTGCAGAAGTGCTGAACTATTGAAACACTAATGTGTCTAGGGGAGCACTACTTTCGCTCATTGTCTAGTTATATCATTAAATTCATTTTCATGTTGTAGAATGTTGCTGCATGTCTGGCCATGGCATCTGCTGCATATCACAGTACAATACATTAATATATTTTTTTTGGAAATCCCACTAGCTTTAGCAATTTTTTGGGAGCAACTAGATTCTCAGTAAGTAGCTACTGGCATTAGTATGTTTTCCTTCTTCATCAGTTCCCAATTAGTTGCAGGAAGGGTGTGACTCATAGCTTGCTGCACAGCAGCTCTGCTATGTAATACAGTACCACAGAGTCAGTTTTTTACCATCATAGAGATATTGTAGGATGGATCTGCAAGAGTGGTTAACATAACTAATAAGTCTGTATCATTGCTCATCAGCACCACAGGACTTTTTCCTTTACTGGCTTCTTCTATAACAGTAGGTACAATCAGAGCATCTGCATCTCCTGTGGCTTGTTTTTACCGAAATTTCTCTGGTTAAGAAATGTGGTCTCAGCTCTGTCAACAGCATGCTTTTATTGACACAATTTGTGCTGGTGGGCAATGATAAAGACTTACTGGTTATGTTCATAATTTTGTAGATTTTATGACATCTCGATGGTAAGAACTGACCTCATACCAGCAATCAAAGGTAGTGCAACCAATCGATACTAGTGACTCTTTTTGGTCCATACAGATGTGCTGTAAATTGTTCTCCCACACAGGCAATATCATCTACACTCAAGCTCTTTTCAGTGAAAACTTTAGTTTCCTCCAACATTTCAGGCTTTTGCTTCATAAAACAGAACACATTTTTCTTTCCCTTGTTGTATAGGGCAAATGTAGCATCATGGCCAGTGAAACAATGCAGGGATAGGAGATCATGGTGAGATTTGTTATACGTACTTTACTTGGGACTTTGGTATGGGGTCAGTTTTTACCATTGTAATATCTGCAAGATATTATACTGAAACTTTCAGTTTGTTATGAATTTATTGTAGAGTCTTAATGCATTTTGAGCTAATATTCCTGGACTATTAGTTATCTAATTGCTTGTTGAAGTGAAACACGTATGAGCATTTTGTGGTGCAGTAGAAATAATTTTGAAATAATTTCTATTGTCAAGTTCCATTCTGGGAGATTTGGATAAATAACAAAACTGACTTGCATGTTATGTGGCAGGTGAAAGTTCATCCATTCTTCTCAAGAGTCTAAAGGTTAAGTTAATGTTTACTAGTGTGATTTGGTATTTTTATGTGTATGAATGTTTTTTTGAGGTTAATCCCTTATGGATTAATATTAATATTGTTATTATTATTATTATTATTATTATTATTATTATTATTATTATTATTATTATTATTATTAACAAAACTACATTCAGAAACTTTTAATAGATTGAATTGGCTATTAGGAGTACCTTGTGTGAACTCCATAAACCATAAAATTAAGATTGCTGAATTCTTTCAGATGAGATGGTGGGTAGCTGTGGTGGGCTTGCTGGCAGCTGTGCAGATGATAGAGGCCAGCAGGGTGCTTGTATTAGCTCCCATATCCTCCAAGAGTCACAAAAACTTTTATATGGGCATCATTAATGCTATGGCAGACAGGGGTCACCATGTGAGTTCCATCAGGTTGCAGTTATGAGTGTTGTGCATATGATTTATATATATATATATATATATATATATATATATATATATATATATATATATATATATATATATATATATATATATATATATATATATATATATATATATATATATATATATATATATATATATATATATATATATAAATTATCTATATTGGTTTTATATTGAGAATTGTGATAGAATTATTTGGATTTTATATTGAAAATTATTATAAACTACATATATTGATTTTCTGAGCTAAGGAATTTTGATATTTACTAGTGTTGCCTTTTTTTTATTATTTTTATTTGATTGATGTCTTCCTATATTTGAGAACAACATTTTTACCTTTATTTATATCTTGGTAAGGTTTTACTTATCGAGTTACCTGAAAGAAGTGTTTGACCTGCTAAGCAATATGATGGCATTCATACAACTTTTTAATCATCCTGAATTTCCAAATTGTTTTAGATTGAAAATGAGGAGTTAGTTTATGGTTTTCAGTGTGCATAATCATTTATGCAATAGAAGTCACAACACTGGTAATGGATGTACTATAGTGCCACCAGATGAAATTAGGATGATTATTTTTTTGGAATTTTGATCAAAGAAAGATAGAATGAAACAGAATTGGGTGCATCTCATCTCTTTCATTTATTATTTTAACAGATAAACATAATTTGTTTCAGTACAAAATTGTCTCTGTAGCATTGATTTAACAAGACTACAAAAATATTCTTTATCAAGTTCCATAGACTAGATTTTCTTGATAGCTTCTTTCAGTATGGGAACAGAGGGTGCACTGATGGTTTACAGGCACTTATTCATATCTACCCATATATTTTCAACAGGATCAAAGTTTGGTTAGTTGCTAGGCTAATCCAAGATTTAAATGTGATTTTGAACAAAGAAATTCACAATTGTTTTGGCACTCATCTTCTTGTTGGAGTGATGCAACAGGTTCTCCTGCAATTGTCACTTCATTGTTGTACTTCTAGAGATAAGATACAGTCCTCCCATACTTCTAGAGATAAGATACTGTCCTCCCTGACCATCATAACCTCTGAATCATCCCCATAGTATGATGTAAGATGAATGTTTTACAGTTTTCACTGCATGAACCATGTATCATGCCTGCTGATGTTTTGATCACTTCAGTGTCTGCCCAACTGACCTGATGACTTGAAAGCAGCTTTCATTGGAAAATATCATATGTTCCCAATTCATAGTAGTCTAGTCTTTATATTTCCTTGCGAATGCTAATCTTTTACCTTCGTGGGGGAAATCAGTATTGATTTTTATGTTGCTTGACATGGTGGAAGTCCAAGATAGTCCTTCAGTAATTCTTTGATTATATGGATAGATACGTCAATTTTCAGCAATTTATGGTCTTGCTTTGCAGCAGGTTGTCTGTGCATCTGGACATAATACACTTTTTCCTGATCCTGATGTCCTTTCAAAATTTGATGCCTGGTCTCCACTTTTACATTGTTTTATGTATATGGATGAAGTTATTTTTGGGTATGTGTAAACATTGTCCTATCTCACCTAGAGACATTTTCTTCTTGAAGTGTGACAATTTTGTCTTCTTCAATATAGAGAAGTGTCTTTACCCATGATCAAGTGGTTTAGGCATGCAGGGACATGTATCAAAGCATGCATTCAAAACCTCAAAACCTTGCATGAGAGGGAAGAAAGAGAAAAAGCCAACACAACTTCTGTGTAAAGTTTGTAGTAGGCTGAACTGAGGTGCTGTGAGAGTTGCTAATGATCTAATGGAATCTACATGTCAGTAAAAATACAACTGTTTCTTTGGTCATGGTATATTCATCTGATAAAGTTATGGTGAAAAGAGCATTGCAGTGGTGAGAATGGGGCTGAAGACCATCAGTTGGAGGAGAGGAATTGATAAGACAAAAAGCTTTTGATTCGACCCTAAGATAATAGTATGAGAGGATATCCCCATACATTTTTCCTATACAATATGGACTTTTATGGAAATTTATGGGCTAAAGAGGATATTTAAGATGCCTCCTAACTAAAAGCCCACCAGTTTAGGAACTGTTATGTCAAGTGGAAGCCCTTCACTCTCGGACTGAGGCCAGGATTTGCTTGGGGGACCTCTTAAGGTGCGTTTACAAGCGAATCAAATTGATTCAATTCATGAAGAATCAACACGATTCATGAATTGTGTTGATTCGCCACATTAGTTTCAATGTAATCGTTTACACCAGGCGAATAGAGTCAATTCAAAGCACGCCGATTCATGGCGATTCAGAATCGATGATTGGTTTGGACCCATTTTTCATCGGTCAAGGCGATTGAGCCCAGGAGTAAGCACCATGCTAGTGGACATTCCAACCAATTTAGCAAGAGAATAAAGTGATCTTATGCGCTGATTTCATGTACATGCTAACCCATAGCTAGAAGGAACTGCTGCAACCTACGAATTACTAGAGAATATTATTCTGCATATTTAAGAGATAAATGACAACAGAAAGCGTTAGGGACATAGTTTTACATTTTCATTTGGCAACTGTAGGGTGTATTGTCTACCTTTGAAATGCTTGATACAACGTAATCGGCAGTCAATCAGATACCAGCCAGAGTGAAGGAGGGGTGTAAACTTCCTGTATACTATATTAGCCTGTGTACCTCTGATTTTGTTCACTAAATACTATGGTATGGCACATCACAAAGTAAAAGTTAATATGACAAAATAATAGAATTAACATAGCTGTATTTGTTTTAATATTATCCGTATACTGTTAAGCCTAAATAAAGAGTAGACTAGATGTGATAATATGGTATCAACTGGTGTGCCCATTTCTTCTGCAGTGAATGTATATATATCAGTGGATCATTCTGTCCTGCCACTAAACAGCTCCACCTGGCAAGACAAAGTACTATTCTCTCAGTATCATGAACTGACATGGCTTCTGCTGTAGGCCTAGTGCAGGTGTAGACAAATTACGGACCATGGGCCACATGCAGCCCAACAAACGTTAGTGAAGTTAATAAACAACACCAAATAGTATTGTGAGCATTTTGTTTTCTTCCCACAAGTGTGCACATGCGTGTGAGTGGCTTTTTCTTTAAAAGTCTTTAATTTTATATTTTTAATATTAATGATTTTGGGTTAATATAGTATGCGGCCCTATAAGATTGTGATTTTTTTAATGTTTCCCTAGCACTGAAAAGTTTGCCCACCACTGGCCTGCTACTTCTTGTTGGTGACAGGCAACATCTTAAACTATTCTGTGGTTATCCAAAAAATCTTAAAACCTCTCTGGATTATTGACCAAATCTGGGAACAAATGTCCAAAGCTCCCAAATACAGGTCTTCTAGAGTTAATGGTATACACCCATATTTGTTGCTGACATCTATGCCAACGGTTCCTTGGCCACTGTAACACTGCTATTTCTGCAAAAGCTAATACGTCCATACTTCCCGAAGGCTGCCTTGGTACTGAGTAATAAGAATCATTTGAATGATGTGAATCATTTGGTTGGAACTATGCAGATTCAAAATGACTCGATTCAAATGATTCTTCACGAATTGAATTTATTTGTTTCGCTTGGTGTAAACTCACCCATAGCCACTACAGTGCATGTGATTCCTTTGTACCATGGCATCCCCTGATGGACTGACAGATAAGGCCTCTATACAGAGTTAGCAGTTGTGGGGATGAGAAAAAGTGGCTGAGATGATTCAGAATGCTAAACTTCATAGAAGTTGTTTCAACTAGAGAAGAGATGAGAAGTTTCTTGTTTAGATTATAAGTATGTAAAGGACAGGCTGAGACTATATGCACTGTAGAAGAGGGGGACAATTGAATGTCATTGTGAGAGGGAATAGCTGTGTGGAAGGTTGTACTGAGTTGATAAAGAGGAAATGAGTTTTAGAGGCATTGCATGATCCCAAGTTTTCTCTGCCCCAACCAGAAGTTCTAGAGAGATCAGAAGTCAGGAACTCTTTGTTATCCCTGCATGATCTGTTTACTTCCTGAAAGTTTGTGTATCATTGGAATTTTGTGTTGTTTAAAGAAAACAATCCCTAATTTACTTTGCTTGTTTTATTGGTTCTTATTTTATGAACAATTTACTATTGTAAAAGTACAAAAAGTACAAAAAAAAAGTCAGGGATCCATTTTTTATTGATTCCTATAGAGGAGTTTAGGGTTTTGAACAAATCAGGTTTTGAACAGCTGTCTGGAGCAAATTAAGTTTGAAAACCGAAGTTTGACATATTATTTATCTTGGAAAAATGTTTTTTGAAGGAAAGTAATGTTCACTCATGCTACATGGTGTTTCTTGTTTTATTCACATCATAATAGTGGCAGTGTGTTACTCTTTAACATGCTTCTGCCCAAATAAGTAGCTGATTGGGCTAAGAGTGTGAATGATGTATGTGAGACTGTGTGGTGCTTTGTTTGGACCATCCAACATGGGATTACCAGCTATATACTAGTATCTGTGTACTACTAGTATTACTTTTTTATTTATTTTTGCTTCTATAGTTAATTCTATCTTTTGTAATAGGACTAAGTATGTTAATTTCTCCACAGATCACAATTTTAACACCTTACAAGGCATCCAAGGTACACCAGAATATCCAGGAAGTTGTGCTACCATATATGGACCTCTCCAAATTTATACCAGACTTATTTAGTGGTGGCAGGTTTTCAGGCCCCTTCCAGTTGGCAACTAAAGCACCTCAAATGTGTTCTGATGCTTTGGCTGATCCCAAAACTCAGAACTTGCTGAAAGAGAAATATGACTTGATCATGCTAGGCATGTTCTTCTCTGACTGCCTCTTATCCATCGTCCATCACATGAAAGTAAGTTGTACCTTAGACTTAACTAATCTACTTGTACAGTGTCATACTTTCAGAAATAGCGATCATGTAACGTTAGATTGCATTTTCATTTCATCTTATTTACCTTTTAAAGTCTCTTTTTTTAATCATAATGGAGTTGGATGTGCAATGAGTTTTCTCAACTCTTCTGTCTTGAATAAGCTTCACATAAACTTCCAGCAGATCCATGTCCTCCTGAATACACTTCATGTCTTCTTTGGTCTTCCCACTGGTCTGCTGCTAATCTTCATATTTTCCACCACTTTTGCTGTATTATCTTCTCCTGACCTCCTTACATGCCCAAACCAGCAAAGTCTTCCCTATCCAAGTTTTACTTTCATCTCCTTGACACCACACCTCACTTCTTCCTCATTTGTCACCAAATCTTGTCATCTCATGCCAGCCATGTATCGTAACATTCTATGATCATATGCTCTCAAAATCACCAACAGTTTCTCATTTAGGGACCATGTTTCAGAGTCATATAGCAAAGTGAATCTAGCTTATACAGGCCTCATACATCCCCACTCTACTACTTTGAGGTATACTATGATTCATCAACATTTCTCTCCACTTTCCACTTAACCCCATGCTGCTGCTATTCTCATTTTTACTGCTCTTTCTGCTCCTGCCAGCTCTTCCCAGCTCTACCAGTTCTCCCCATCTAAAACAAGATTTTCTCATTTTCTTGATATTGCTTTCCTTTCGTAGAAGTTGGGCATATAAAGTTCTGTATCATTCTTAAATTTCTCAAGCCTGAGCATCTCTGGTAACACCAATGATTACATTCCACATGCTCTACACAGTTCATTCCAACCCCTCCTACCACAGCAACAGCATGGTCATCTTCCAGACTCTAGCCTACAATTTGCTGCTTTTCCAGACATCCTGAGTTTTGTCTTTTCCATATTCATTTTCATTCTCCTGTGTTCCTTCCCTGCTTTCCATCTGTTGAGCTTGTCTTCAACCTCTTCTGCCATTTCTGCTTTCAACATCAAATCATCTTCATGCAGTAACTCCCAAGATCTTGCTTCCTTTGGTACTTTCTCCATCACCATTGTAAACAATAGTGTTAAATTTTGTTCTGTGAAATTTACTTTGTAAAATGAGAAAAAAAAATTGTTTACAGAATTTTCAAACAATAGAACGTACTCTGAATTTTACAGATAATAGATTGAAAAAGTAATTTTCTCTTTATAAGATTCTTTTTTGGGAAAACTGCAACCTGCCCAATGAAGCCAACTCCTTGCAGCAATGAGAGCATGCCAAAAAACTTTCAACAAAAAATGTATCTTTCTCCAATGCCATAGCTTTCAATTTCACTTTATGGATTTGTGTTTTTTTTTTTTTGTGTGTATATTATAAAATCTACCTTATTAATCTTACACTAAAGTTTTTGTTTCTTGTTACCTTATCAATGTCAATATAGCTATGTTATATTTTTGTCCCCAGGTTCCATATGTTTTTATGTGTCCAGCTGCACTTCATGGACCAATGGCACAAATGGCAGGAAGTGTCACATTTTCATCATTTGCCCATAATGCACTCTTCACCTACAAGCACCCACACAGCTTCTTGGAGCGCATGGTGCTTGCCCTCACAGATGTTGCTTCAAATATTGTATTTGTTAAATATATAACTTATAAGTAAGTTTTCATCATAATTATATTTGGTGGTTCACTGTTATCTGCTTAGCATCTTACCTTACTTTTCTTCATAAATGCATTCTTGAACAGTTAGCTTGGATGTGACTTGGATATCTATTTATTATTTCAAGATAAACCTGCATATTTGTTCCCTTAAGATTTGGTTAATACCCATGCATGAAAAACAAAGTTTACAATATTTATTTGCTCTTGTGATAGAAAGACAGCCAATCTTGCTACACACTCCACAAGCAGATTTGAATGTCATAAAAGATAGCTAATGATTTCATCTTCATTTTTATTCTGATTTCTACAATAAGATACTTAACTCATAATTTTCTTTTCAGTATAGAAAAAGAGTGCCGCCAACGAGGGTTATGTCCTGAAGATATGCCATCTTTCACAGAAATGCATCTTAACTCCAGCCTTACATTGATAAACAGGTCAGTGATTTTTTTACATTTTCTAATGTTCATAAAAAGATAGCAACAACTACCTACTGGTAGAGACAGAGCACTTAGAACAAGCTCTTGGAGGAAACCAAGCTTCAGAGAAAGATAATATAAGTCAACAAAGGTGGCAAATTGTGTGGAAGGAAATATTAACAAAATAAGAGTTGAAAGGAAGCTGAAACAGATGCACCATATGGCTGACAGTCACTCATCCATTTATTTTTGCCTGCTTGTTTAAATTAAATGCAACAGCCTCTGTCTTATAGACAGTTTTTTCCCTAAGTTTCAATTGATATGCGAATAATTATAGACCGATCAGTTTAACAGACGCCCAACCCAACAACAATTAAATGACTCAAGGCAAGATGCTATAGGACGCCTAACTTCTGATCTTTCACTTGTTTCTGATTGGGGCAGAGAAAACCTGGTTTTGTTCAATGCCTCAAAAACTCAATTTCTACAACTATCTACTCGACATAACCTTCCAGACAACTATCCTCTCTTCTTCAATAACACTCAACTTCCCCTCTCCTCTACATTAAACACACTCGGTCTATCCTTCACTAAAAATCTAAACTGGAAATTTCACATCTCTACTCTTGCTAAATCAGCTTCCAAGAAGTTAGGTGTCCTGTGGCATCTTCGTCCATTTTCTCTCCTCCCAGCTGCTTGCTCTGTACAGGGCCTTATCCGCCCGTGTATGGAGTATGGCTCTCATGTCTGGGGGATCCACACACAGCTTTACTAAACAAGGTGGAATCTAAAGCTTTTCGTCTTATCAACTCTTCTCCTCTAACTGACTGTCTTGATTCTTTAAGTCACCGCCGCAATGTTGCATCTTTATCTGTCTTCTACCGCTGTTTTCATGCTGTCTGCTCTTCTGAACTTGCTAACTGCATGCCTTCCCCTCCTGCGGCCTCGCTGCACAAGACTCTCTACTTCTTCTCATCCCTATTCTGTCCATCTTCCTAATGCAAGAGTTAACCAGTATCTTCACTCCTTCATTCCCTACACTGGTAAACTCTGGAACTCTCTACCTGTGTCTGTATTTCCACCTGCCTATGACTTAAACTCTTTCAAAAGAGGAGTGTCAAGACACCTCTTACGTTAACTGGACCCTCCTTTTAGATTTTTTTGTTTTTTCTCTTTCTCCTACTTTCCTCTTAACAGGGCCTGGCAACCAGCGGGATTTTTTTTTTTCCAACACTTTGTTTTCCCTTGGCCAGTGCCCTTGTAATGTAAAAAAAAAAAAAAAAAAAAAAAAAAAAACTAGTATAGTATGTAAGATACTAGAGAAAATCATTAAGGGTAGTATTTGGGAGCATTTAAATGAGAATATATTAATTAGAGATACCCAATATGGCTTTAGATCAGGGAGGTCCTGTCTTACAAATTTGCTCGATATCTTAGAATATATTACCAAGGAGTTAGATGATGGAAATAGCATAGATGTTATATATCTAGATTTTAGCAAGGCGTTTGATAAGATACCGCATAGGAGGCTAGTGTACAAATTGAGACTACATGGGATAGGGGGTAGGTTAGTTGATTGGATTAGTGAATGGCTTTCTGATAGGAAACAGAGAGTAGTATTAAATGGGGCAATGTCTGAGTGGAAGGAAGTGGTTAGTGGGGTACCCCAAGGATCAGTGCTAGGACCTCTTCTTTTCTTCGTGTACATTAATGATTTAGATATAGGAATTAGTAGCAAAGTATCAAAGTTTGCAGATGATACTATGATACTGAGATAGCATGTGGATTACAGGGTGAAAAGGACAATTACAGAATACAACGAGACCTGGACAGGCTGATAGCATGGGCAGACAGGTGGCAGATGGAGTTTAACCCCTTCAATACGGTGACGCCTATGTAGGCGTCATGAAGCCCCAGTAGCATATACGGTGACGCCTACGTAGGCGTCATATTTCTTTTCTGAGCTTTCTTCAGTTCAGTTGTTCCGTATAATGTGTTGGATACCAACTACACACGCCGTATGCTGTCCTTAAAATCCTAGTGCTCCTCCCACCATCCTTGTCTCCACTAATCACTAAAGATAAGCTACATGCATCCCGCCTTGTGTCTAAAATTACCCAATGGCATAGACTGTTCCCATCTCTCTCTCTCTCTCTCTCTCTCTCTCTCTCTCTCTCTCTCTCTCTCTCTCTCTCTCTCTCTCTCTCTCTCTCTCTCTCTCTCTCTCTCTCTCTCCTCCCTCCTCCTCATCTCCCTTCCCTCCTTCCCCCTCTCCCTCTCGAAAGATAAGTTACATGCGTCCCGCCTTGTAACATTCGTGAAAACACACACACACACACACACACACACACGGGACATCGTCGATGGCGGAGGTGGTCGCTGAGCTCCAGAGCAATCATCTATAATTCTACAGTTACCTAAGAGTAACCAAGGTGGGAAAGGAGCTGGTAATGTTTGTCCCGTCTCCATATAGTCATGTTAACTGTTGATTAGCAAAATAATGTCCAGTGAAGGTAAATATAAACTGTAGCCTGCGTTTGAGCCATCAGCTGGTTTGTTTACATCTGCGCAACATGGCGGCCGTGAACTCGAAAGAGGAATCAGACTTCACAGGGTTTCAAGGAATAATGGAGAAGAGCGCTTATGTGAAGAAAATTCTGGAGTTAGAAGGTAAAATTGAAAAACTGTTTGAAAAGTATGAGGGCCTGGAAACGAGTTATGACAATGTAAAGAGACTGTGCCGATATGAAGAAGGAAAATGCAGCACTGAAAGAGGAAGTTAAGCTAATTAAAGTGAATTGCGAAAAATGTGGAGAATCTCTAGGAAAAGTGATGGAGAAGCAGGCTGAATGGAAAAAAGTCAGGAAGTGGAAAGAAAGGAGGTAAATTACAAAGTTGCAAGTCTGGAAAAGGAAATCAAAGAGTCAGGGAGAAAACTTTGGGCCTTGCTGAAATTATAGATCAACAGATCATAGAAGAGAAGATAGCTGAGAAAGTGGTGAAGGTTATTAAGTCAAATGAGACATTGGTGAGGGAAACTGTAGACAAAAAGAGATGTGTGGTGATATTTGGTGTGGAGGAGGATAAGACACCGAGTAAAATGGAGAGAGAGAAAACATAAAAAGGTGATAAATAATATCATTAATGTGGTGCAGGAGGAGGAAAAGACCTAGTACAAGAAATAGAGGACTTCCATAGAATTGGAAAGTTCACAAGAGAAGGTATGAGGCCAATAAGAATCAAACTTAAGTCACAAAAGGATGTAGATGAATTGGTGGAGAAGTCATGGAGGCTAGCCCAGCAGGAAACAACAAGGAAGATTTGGTTGAGAAGAGATCTCGGTGAAAAGGAAAGAGAAATGTTAAATGAGTTGAGAAAGGAGGCTTTGAAAAAAATGAAGAGAGGACAGAAGAGGAGAAGAAAGAGTTTTTCTGGAGAATCTTGGATATGAGACTGAGGAAGTGGTTCATAACCCAGAAAAGTACAGCAAGAAAGGACTAAAGAAACTTACATATGAGCGAAATGTAATGTATTCCAACATAAATGGAGTGATATCGGGATTTTAGAACTCAACGATTACTTGAGGGACAAGAACCCAGATATTGTGGGTCTTACTGAAACAAAACTGAGAGAGGAGAAGACCTGATGATGGTTGGAGAAGGAAATATAATGTTTGGAAAAGAAATAGAGTAGGTAAGATGGGAGGAGGAGTGATGTTGCTGGTTAAAAAGATATAAAGGTGGATCAAGTGAAAAAGGTATGGGAAAGGCAGAAGTGCTAAAGATCAGAGCAGAAACTAATGAAGGAAAAAGAGGCACTACATAGTGGTGTACGTACCACCTAAGACAAATGCATGGTCAGTACAGGAATATGAAGAAATGATAAGTGATACAGGAACATGTCTGGAAGAAATGTTGGGTGGCTGTGAACGAACTATAATGATGGGAGATTTTAATTGTAAAGAGGTGTGTTGGGAGGACTGGTCAATGGAAGGATCAGAGACAACATGGGGAAATACACTATTGACACTGGCAATGGAAAATGTGTTAACTCAGTGGGTCAAAGAAGATACTAGGTTTGGAGGAGAGGGAGCATCGTCAAGACTGGACTTGGTCTTTAGTACAGAGCCAATGGTCATTGAGGAGATGAGGGTGGAGTGCCCTTTAGCAAAGAGTGATCATGCAGTTTTGGAGTTCAAGGTGATAGACGAAGAGAAATCTAGAAGAAATGAAGAATATAAAGTGGGAAGATGGAATTATGCCAAGACAGATTTTGGAAACCTAAAGAAATTCTTTCAAGAGACAAATTGGATGAAATTCAAGAGTGCTAAGGAGCAAATGAAAAGTGGAAGGAATTTATAAAAATATACAAAGAAGGTGAGAAAAATTTGTACCAATAAGACAACATAGAGAAGTTGGAAAGCAGGACTGGTTTAACGATAGATGTGAAAAGGCTAGAACAAGAAAAGAGGATGCATGGAAGAGGTGGAGAAGGAAAAGACGGATTAAGCAGTGGGAAAGTTACAAAAGAGCAAGAAATGAATATGTGTTGATTAGAAGAGAAGAAAGAAAGAAACAAGAAAAGGATATAATTGATAAATGTAAAGACCAACCAAGGCTTTTTACAGACATGTGAACAACAACATCAAAAATAGAGAAAGTATTGAAAGTTTAGAAGTAAATGGAGTATGCAGTGAAGATCCCAGGAAATGGCAGAGGCTATGAATGGATGCTTTCGGAAGGTATTCACAAAGGAGACTGCTTTTGACAAACCACTGGTAATGGAACAGAAAGGGATTATGAAGGAGTTTCAAGTAACTGTGGAGGAGATCAAGAACATGATGGGGAGTTTAGAAGTGAGAAAAGCTGTGGGACCTGATGGGGTATCAGGATGGATTTTAAGAGAATGCAGGGAGCAATTGGCAGAAAAAGTTTGTGAAGTAATTGATGCCTCATTAAGGGAAGGTGTAGTGCCCCAAGACTGGAAAAGAGCTAACATTGTCCCAATCTATAAATCAGGTAACAAGAGAGACCCATTGAACTATAGACCAGTGTCACTTACAAGTGTGGTAGCTAAGATGTGTGAGAGGGTGGTGAAGAATAGATGGACAGACTTCTTGGAGAAAATGACATACTTTGTGAGTGTCAATTTGGTTTTAGAAAAGGGCGTTCATGCACGACAAACCTGATATGTTACTATTCGAGGGTGATAGATGTAATACAGGAAAGAGATGGTTGGGCTGATGGAATATATCTGGATTTAAAAAAGGCCTTTGATAAGGTACCACACCAGAGACTGATCTGGAAACTTGAAATGGTAGGAGGAGTGCATGGCAGTTTACTAAAATGGATGGAAGACTTTTGGTAGGAAGAGAAATGAGAACAATAATTAAGGACAGACCATCAGAATGGGGATTGGTGGAGAGTGGAGTTCCACAGGGATCAGTGTTGGCACCAGTAATGTTCGCAGTCTACATAAATGACATGGTGGATGGGGTGTCCAGTTATGTGAGCCTATTTGCAGACGATGCAAAATTGTTAAGAAAAGTGAGATGTGACAAAGATTGCGAACTACTCCAGGAAGACTTGGACAGAATATGGAAATGGAGCTGTACATGGCAAATGGAGTTCAACACGACAAAATGCAAGAAAATAGAGTTTGGCAAGAGTGAAAGAAGAATCAGGAGTATGTACAAGATAGGAAATGAAGACATAAAACCAGTCATGAAGAAAAAGACCTTGGGGTGACAATTACCAATGACCTATCGCCAGAGAGACATATAAACAAAATAATTGGAGAAGTATTGAACTTATTGAGGAACATAAGAGTGGCGTTCGTATATCTAGATGAAGAAATGATGAAGAAAATAATTACTGCAATGATAAGACCGAGGCTTGAATATGCAACAATACAGTGGGCTCGAACTTAAAGAAACACATAAGGAAACTAGAGAAAGTACAGAGGGCTGCAACGAAAATGGTGCCTGACTTAAGAGATTTGACTTATGAAGACAGACTGAAAAGAATGCAACTTCCAACCCTGGAAAACAGAAGAGAAAGGGGAGACCTGATAGCAATATACAGAGTGATGATTGGCATGGAAAAATGGATAGGGAAGATCTGTGTATGTGGAATGGAAGAATGTCGAGAGGGCATGGGAAAAACTAAAATGGCCACTTATAGGAGAGATGTGAAAAATATAGCTTCCCTCATAGAAGGGTGGAAGCATGGAATAGTTTAGACGTGGAAGTGGTCAACGCAAGGAATATTCATGATTTTAAGAAAAAGCTGGACATTAATAGATATGGAGACGGGACAACACGAGCATAGCTCTTTTCCGTATGTTACAATTAGGTAAATACAATT
>NC_059271.1:24190374-24257874 GCF_017591435.1 Portunus trituberculatus | reverse complement strand
GGCAAGGTGGATGGGCAGATTGGGGAAATATGGGAAGAACTATTTCTCAATAAAAGTACATAGAGAAACTTAACTACCTTGTGACGTCATAACCCGGGAATTTTTTAATGACAGGCGCTTAGTAGCAGTAATTTCATGTGTGATATAGACATACGTGCAGCTTTTCAAGTATGTAATGAAATGCAGCAGCGGAAGGCACGATAGCAGAGGGTTAAGCGTACTTCATGCATCAGTAAATACTGCATGGCATTTGCAAGAATTCTAAAATAATGTTAATGATAACATAGATATTCTAAGTAAGCACTATATACTGTTTATGATTTATAACTCATGCTTATTTACCATCTATATTCATGTGGAACCATTAAAGTGGTACTGGCTCTAAGGATCAGAACTGGTTCCTGCCCAATTTAGTACAGTTAGGTCAGTAATCATGTTCACTTTATGCAATTTTTACATTACTCAATCCCTTGAGGAATGTATCTCTTGCATATTTTGAGAAATCCCTATATTACTATGACAGTCTATTGTCAGCTGTAAAATGGATTTAATGTAATGAAAAATAGTGGTTTAATAGGTGGCATAAATGTCTCTATGATAGAGTAATTGTACTGCGTGCCATCTGCTTGGAGACTTCTTAGTAATACACTTGAAATATAGATGGATGGAAGTAAATTGATTGTATGGCACTCTCAAGGTCAGTACAGGAGACAGAATAAATAGTCATATTAAAATCCTTGCAAATTGTCTTTTCTAAATGCTTTATTCTTATATTCAACAAAATGTCTTTCCAATGCATTATTTTTATATTGATTGAAATTTGCATATTAATAGATACCGAAAGGTTTTGGTGCAAGTGTTTGGATCACTTAAGCAGCGTGTCTTGTGGAAGTGGGACAAAGACACCATGGAGGATCTTCCACCAAATGTGCGTCTTGGAAAATGGCTCCCACAACAGGATATACTTGGTGAGATTGTCATGTCAGAGGGTGTTATCAGTTCCAGGTCACCATCTCTATACTCATAGATAAAAAGTAATCATGGGCAAATATTTACTCATTCCATGTATCATATGGGTGTTGACAGTCTCCAGTGGCTTGTGTCAAGTCATATGGACAACTTAAGTGAATAATGTTGGGTTTCCATAATTTTTCAAGGATAGTTACCTTGATGAGATAAATGAAAATACCTTTGTTGATTTTATTAAGATATTTTCAGTTATCTCAAGGTAACTATCTTTGAAAGAAAATTATGAAACCCAACATTATTCACTACCTTGTCCATAGCCTATGAAAACAAAGGAAAAGGCAGGGGGGTGTGGTTTGTGCCAGTTTTCTGCTACACAGAATACAGTTAATGTGAAGGAGAAATACTAGGAACAATCTGAGAAAAATGGAAATTATTCAATTAGGCTTTGCAACAGCTTATGTCATATGGCACTGCAAGAGTTAATGGGAGAATGCTACATCTCACACCGGGCAACTAGGTTTGGCAAGGATTCAAACCCAGCTAGACCAGAGGCCCCAACATGAGTCACCTTAACCAACTACGCCACCAACAATCTGAGAAAGCAATTCCTGAATGACCAACAATATCCCACAATGTCTTGTGGTTTTACAATTATGTCATAATGGACCTAAATCCCAATCTATCCTCCTATGACTTCCTTCTTTCAAGTTTTCTCTCTCTGGCCATTTGAATGTCCTAATGGATCTAAATCCCAATCTATTC
The DNA here is from genome assembly GCF_017591435.1 of Portunus trituberculatus. Lineage (NCBI taxonomy): Eukaryota > Metazoa > Arthropoda > Malacostraca > Decapoda > Portunidae > Portunus > Portunus trituberculatus. Next base: position 24,256,143 of record NC_059271.1, on the reverse strand, counting down.
TCCTATGATTTCCTTTTGTCAAGTTTTCTCTCTGGTTTTAATATTGCTGCTATGATACAGGGCTATATTTTTTGTCCTAAGTCTATTAAGAGTGGTGTTTAGTGATCCTGTCATCTCTTCCTATTATTTAATTATTGATCTTAATCAATCTGTGTCCTATCCACTCCTACTCGTATGATACCACCCTTCACTTTTCCACATCTGTGTAGATTAACAATCCTTCAAGTAAACAGCTCCTGCAGAGAAACCATAGAATGCCTGACTTCAGATCAGATCTACTATCTAAGATTTAATTGGAGCATAGCAAAGTCAGAAATATTCCATGCCTCAAAACTTAATTCCTATATTTATTAACTTGACACAACTTCCGGACGTTATCCCCTCTTCTTTAATGACAACAACAGTGACTGTATCACAACAGCAATAAATTATATATATGGGCTGATGAAACAAAACCATGAACCTCCTCTAAATAGAAACTAGGCAGCTGATATCCTTACACTAGCAACATGTACCTCTTGATGAATTTGTTCTATTTAAAGATTCTTTCTTTAATAAAGAAGCAGATTGATATTCTATGATTATTTTTGTTGAAGTGAGAAAATGTGGAAGTATAGATAAAATCATCATGGTAAAGCATTAGCTGATCAGGCATAGCAGAAAGATTTATATACTTTTAGGGATGTTGAAAGAATTTTTCTATGGTTGACTGGTGATCATAACTTATCTAATGAGTGCCTTGGGGTTGAGGGATGAATGGAGGATAATCATGAATACACAAATGGTGAAATTGCCTTGGGTGTAAGTTTAAACATGGCAAACCAATTCTACTGTTCCCAAAAAAACCTAGCGGTACTGTACAATAAGTCCTAACTCAGTGTGTTCTACTCCATAGAGGCTAAGATTCTGAGATATAAGAGAATATTTTTGGTTATAATTGTAAAACAACATTTCCTTTGGGAGGGATGTTGGTCTGGTATAGAGTTCTGTTTATATGCTAGAACAACATCCATTGTAAATAGGGTTAGCCAAGACAAGACCACCTGCACACAATCATCATCATAAACATTCTAAGATAAACTGAAACAATAGCTTATTCTTTAAGGAGAAGGGTGATCTTGCTAATCACACAATATAAATGCAGATTACATGTACAGAAGATTAGAAAAGTTCATGGATGGGGATGATACATGGAATTAGATAGATTCAATCATACAGGGACTGCCACGTGTAGGCCTGGCAGCCTCTTGCAGCTTCCCTCTTTTCCTATGTTCTTATGTATACCAAGGTCTCTTCATATCAGGAGCCATCAACAAAATTGTTTTACTCTTCATTCTTCTAAAAAATCTACTTATCTTTATAATAACTAAATAACCAGATACCTTTACAGACCAATAGTTCTTCCACATTATTTCACATCAGATCCAGTTATTTTCTTCCTAAACTATTATAACACTCTCCCTCCCTGGTTTGCTGAATTAGCCTCTTTACAATTCTTTACTTCTCAATACATGCATGCAACACCAGGCTGGGTGAAGTCAGATGGGGACTCATATGTTGAGTGACTGTTCTACTACTGAGAATCTTCCTTCTCACAAATTGAATGCTTCTTTCTCATGCAAAGAGATATGCAAATACTGTACTGGGAATTAGTAGGCTTTGTTCCAGTTATTTTCATCTTGAGCTGTCATCAACAAATATTTACACATGCTTGTAGTGACTAAAAAAGAAATGTACTGGGAATTAGTAGGCTTTGTTCCAGTTATTTTCATCTTGAGCTGTCATCAACAAATATTTACACATGCTTGTAGTGACTAAAAAAAAAAAGTTTCTTAACAGGTCACCCTAAACTGCGGTTGTTCATTACACATGGAGGGTTGCTGAGCACTCTAGAGTCCATGTACCATGGTGTGCCTGTTCTGGGCATGCCTGTGTTTGCAGACCAGCATTCAAACATGTTTGAAGTGGAAAAGAATGGATGGGGGAAAGTTATCCTCTGGGAGGAATTAACTCCTGAAGTGTTAACAAAGAAAATCTTTGAAGTCATGAATGATGAAGGGTAAGTTAAGTATGATGTCAAAATTGTTACATTGTGTCTTTGAAATTAGAAACAATGAAATATACTTATCATGCTAGCAAATATATATTTACATACATTCTCACAAAAGCATATGCCTTTTACATACCAGCTTGAAGAAAGAAGCACAGCAAAGATCAATGCTAATGATGGACCAAGCTCAGAGACCAGAGGATGTTGCCGTGTACTGGTTGGAGTATGTAATTCGTCACCACGGAGCACCACACCTTGTTAGTCCTGTTCGATCAATGCCATGGTTGGTGATGATGACATTTTTAATATACATTCTCATATTCACTGTTTTACAAATACAATACATAATCATACAATATATGGTACCTTCAAAGTTAATAGGACTGAGCAAAAAAAAAATTGGTATTATTGTACAATCCTTTTGTTGGTTTTTATTTACAATGTTGGCTAACTAACAGTGTGAACTCATTGCAAAAAAAATGACATGGTCCATAGCTTTTTTTTATGATAAATAAAATACTACATTAAGAGCTTTAAGGCCTCAATTTCTAATGTATTTACTTTAAAAAAGAGCTCTAATACCTGATCTGCAGTCCAACTTACTAGTTATTACAATAGTGGCAGTAGCAGAGGGTCACTGCTAGTTACTCATCATCAGTAAACAAAGCACAAAGTAAGGTTGTATTACAACCTACATTCTTATTGGTCTGTTGTTTCACTCGCACTTATTAATGCTCTTGTCTGGTATGTGTAGAACATGAACAATGACTGGGAAATCTAGCTGTTGAGGTTCTAAGCAATGGAGGGTTAAGTTCATAAGGTCTTATTGTATAATTGTAACCATGATTCAGCATGTAGGCAGAGTACAAATTACCTTAATAATACTACAAATTACCTGATAATAAAGTAATTTTACTGTGTTGTGAGTGAAAGATAGGTGTGTTACATCAGTTTTAAGGAACACATGACATGACATGGGCATTCCACTAATTTTTGTCTCTAATTAAGGGGACTGTCCAGTGGCCATGGTACCAAAAATTTGAAAAATATTGAAAATCCCCAAAACACCACCAGAGCATCCCTGAACACATGGCAACATAGTGATGGAGTATTTTGGGGAAATACACTAAAATACGTGGGGTATTTAAACTTTAAAGGACCCCTGCCATGCCCACCGCAGTCCGGGGCTTCCCCCCCCACCTTGCTGTACCATAAATGATGATAATAAGCATGGAAAAAGCCATGAAAAGTGGTTTCTTTGGTAAGGAAAGGCAGACACTGGCAACTCAGTACTATAGCATGCCCAGGAACACACCCTCTCCCCTTCCATCTCAGTGTCCATGTGACTACAATGGGAGAGGATGTATTCATTATCTCACCCATTGTTTCACGGCTTGCAAGCCACAGTCCAACCTATTTTACCTGCTTTTTTTTTTTGCCTTACAATGTCTAAACAAACGGTGCAAAGGAAAATTAAAAGTTGTACTGACCATGCACGGATGGGAGACACCCTCGCCTTTGAGCGACTAGTACCTACAGTCATTGTAGGGGGGGCCAGGTGCCATATGAGTCTTACAGAATATTCTAAACATGCCTAAAAGACATATATGATGCACATGGTGGTTTATGAACACGAAATATCAAACCCAAATAAATGTACAGGGTCATAGAGGACGAAAATGACATCTCTGGAATTTTTTGCCTTTACTCAGATTTCACTTTTTTATCATTCAAATCATATCTTCTCCCACATTTCTCAACAGATTTTCAATTTTGAGATATCATTTTGAAGCTCAATGAAGCTGCTACATTTCCATCTCATAGAATTTGGAAAAATTTATTTTCTGTGCTGCAATGTAATTTTATACAAAAAAAAAAAAATAATAATAATAAATAAATAATTAAATAAAAAAATTCATAATGACCATCAAAATAAAAAATAAAAAAATCTATGAGATGGAAAATTTTGAAAAAATCCGAGATGAAAAATTTTGTTATACCACATACTTCATATATGTACATACTGGCAAAACTGAAATCTGCTCTCCGGTGACAAAGTGTATAGGGAAAATGTTCTTTTCAAAGAAATTATTTTTCATTTTTCGGTTCGATTTGCTTGTAACTACTAAATTGACATCGTGTAATAGTCATTTATCACTGAAAAAAAAAAAAAATCCCACGTACCTCTTTATTTTTCAATTTTTTGAAAACCCAACCAGATGGTCCCCTTAAGGGGACTGTCCGGTGAGGTTTTTGAAAAATCGAAAGTAAAGAGGTATGTGGGTAATTTTTTTTTCACTGATAGATGTTTATTACACGATGTTAGTTTAGTAGTTACAAGCGAATTGACCCATAAATAACAGCATGAAAAATAAAAAATCAATTAAAAAAAATATATATTTTTCCTATATAAACTTTGTCACTAGAGGACATATTTAAATTTTGCCAAAAAATCAATTAAAAAAAATATATATTTTTCCTATAAACTTTGTCACTAGAGGACATATTTAAATTTTGCCAGTGTGGATATGAAGTATGTCGTATACCAAAACTTTTCACTTCATAGAATTTTGATTTTTTTATTTTGATGGCCATTATGAATTTTTATTATTTTTATTTATTTTTTTTTCTTTTATATAAAATTATGTTGCTGCACTTAAAAAAAAAAATTCCAAATTCTATGAAGTGAAAATGTAGCAGCTTCATTGAGCTTCAAAATGATACCTCAAAATTGAAAATCCTGTGAGAAATGTTGTGGGAGAAGATACGATTTGAATGATAAAAATTGGAAACTCAGAAAAAGGCAAAAAACCCCAGAGATGTCATTTTCGTCCTCTATAACCCTGTACATTTATTTGGGTTGGATATTTGGTGCTCATACACCACCATGTGCATCATATATCCTTAAATTTTAAGGCATGTTTAGAATATTCTGTATGATTCATATGGCACCTGCCTGCCCCTACAATAATTGTAGTCATTAGTCGCTCGAAGGCGAGGGTGTCTCCCATCTATGCATGGTCGTTACAACTTGTAATTTCCACTTGCACCGTTTGTTTAGATATTGTAAGGCAAAAAAGGCAGGTAAAATAGGCTGGATTGTGGCTTGGAAGGTGTGAAATAACGGGCGAGATACTCAATAGATTCTCCTCCCATCGCAATCACATTGACACTGAAATGGAAGGGGAGAGGGTGTGTTCCTGTGGACGCCATAGTACTGAGTTGCCAGTGCCCACCTTTCCTTACCAAAGAAACCACTTTCCATGGCTTTTTCCGTGCTTATCATCATCATGGTACAGAGGAGGAGGGGGAAGCCCCGGGCTGTGGTGGGCGTGGCAGGGGTCCTTTAAAGTTTAAATATCCCACGTATTTTAGTGTATTTCCCCCAAATACTCCATCACTATGTTGCCATATGTTTGGGGATGCTTTGGTGGTGTTTTGGGAATTTTCGATACCATGGCCACCGGACGGTCCCCATAAGTGACAAAAGACTTATTCTAGTAAGTTAACACATGTAAGAAGAAGACCCTGCCAGATGCATGAAGGTATCATGACATTGTTGTATCATCACACTCTCAGCTCCATCCTACAGAGGAGAATTTGTTTCTTGATGATAAGGAAGAAAATATACAGCATGTCAAGTATTATGTCTACATAATTTGTACATCCATCTTGTTTCCCATCCTTTTACTTACAATGCCTACATGAACATGGTGCATTGCTTCACATACTTTGACCATGAAAGCAGTAGTTACAATAATGAACTATAGGTACTACTACCAGTAATAAAATGAGAGAAAAAATCTCATACTACTTTCTTATGATCAATGATCTTTTACATACTTTTTTTAGAATAACTCTAATTAGCAGATTAATTGTGATTATACTTTTTAATACAGTAGTGTGTTTTAGACACCACTAATTTTCGTCACTATGGTTGAGTACTTGTCTTTATAAATTTGGCATGTATAAGATCTACACAGCTGCCTGATGCATGAAGATCTCAGGATGTCATCACAAAACCACACTCCACCCCAATGTTACTCCTACTACTGCACCACCAGCATTACTGTGAATCAGCCTGACTATTTTTCATGCAGTGTTAGCAAGCTACTATAATGATATCTGATAACAAAGTCTGTCTTTGGATTTTATTTGACATTGTAAAATATCATGAACTTATGATATTTACATTAAGCAGAATTTTGGCCAAAAAAAAAAAAAATAAATAAATATATAAATAAATAAATTATATATATATATATATATATATATATATATATATATATATATATATATATATATATATATATATATATATATATAAATATAACAAGTTCATGATATTTTACAATGTCAAATAAAATCCAATGACAGACTTTGTTATCAGATATCATTATAGTAGCTTGCTAACACTGCATGAAAAATAGTCAGGCTGATTCACAGTAATGCTGGTGGTGCAGTAGTAGGAGTAACATTGGGGTAGAGTGTGGTTTTGTGATGACATCCTGAGATCTTCATGCATCAGGCAGCTGTGTAGATCTTATACATGCCAAATTTATAAAGACAAGTACTCAACCATAGTGACGAAAATTAGTGGTGTCTAAAACACACTACTGTATTAAAAATTATAATCACAATTAATTTGCTAATTAGAGTTATTCTAAAAAATAGTATGTAAAAGACTTGTAACACCCATTACAGTTGCAATTAAGTGTTTTTGATACAGCCAGTTTATCTAATATGTACTGAAGTATAATGCCAGGAGCTGTTGCCCTGTTCATGCATACAGGACCACACATCATTCTTCACCTCTAAGACATAGCAGTGATCAGCCGCTGTTCTAACAATATATTCTCATAGCTGATTAAGTGTAGATAATCATATTCTTCATATCATTGTGCTTAAAATGAAATGATAATTCTCTTTGATCATACATGTAGGTTAAATCTTGAATTCAATTTTAGAGCACATTATAGTAAAATACTTACGAATAGCAAGAAGCAACATGAGAAAAGCAAAAGAGTTTCAGCAACATGATCCCTTGTTTCTTTGCAGGTATCAGCTGTACAATGTAGACGTCTGGATCACCGTTGTGGCGGTGCTGCTGGTCTTCTTCTACGTGTCCTTTAAAATTCTCCGTTTCCTGTGTCGTTTGCTGTTTTGTGGCAGGAATAAAAAGCAGAAATATGATTAAAACCAACCAGTACTGCCAAGTATTTTACTTGTAAGAATGATTGAATGAATTAATGAATGATTGTGAACTACTAATTTAATGCAGTGGAAGTGGATGTGTACAGCAACATGTGTAGGTTGATGTGGGAGATCATCATATAAGAGGTGGACTGTACAAGCTCCATTAAAATTAGAGAATTTATAGGAGAGCTGTGTTGGCAACACAGAATAGACATGATGCCAGTGAACCAAGATGGCTGCTATTGTTTCTCTTAGGGCACTGCTTGTGGATTAGAGAGAATAATTTAATTTTTTTTTTAAATGCGATGGAACTTCAGACATATATATCTTATTATTTTGTAACCTTGAATGTAATGTGATCCTGTTGGTAAGGTACTGAATATGAATATTAGGTGGATGTATGTGATCATTTGTAACACTACTTCTTATTGGTATTGCAGGGATAAAAATAGACTTGTAATACTGATCACCAAGACAAGGCAGTCATACTTTGATAGATGCTCCTTCTCTGTTGTTTGTTCATTAATAGAACAATTTAAATAATGTTTTTTTATTTATTTTTATTTATACCATGTGGACTTTTCACGGGAATTTATGGGCTAAAGGGGATACTTTTTAGCGTACCTCCTATCTCAAAGCCCATCCACTAGGAAACCGTTGCACCAAGTGAGGAAGCCCAACCTGCACTCGGACCGTGGACAGGATTCGAACCCGTACGCTTGAAGACCCCTCAGACCCCAAAGCACGCATGGTTCCACTGTACCACGGCAGTTTGTTTTATTTTAGACAGCAATATCTCTTAGGGGATGAAAACAGCATTCATGAAACACTCCTATAGTATATACAAATCACCGCCACTATGGGGGTTATTCATACAAAATGGAAATTTTTTGTTAAATGGCCAGAGAAGGTCCCTAATTTCATCCTGCTCATTTTAGCTGTGTCAGAGGTAGCCTATTCCTTGAAGAATATTTCTGACCCAATCTTATCTTCAGGATTTAGATAAGATTTTTCACTAATATTTTTCCACTAATAGTACAATATACCCCCACATCACCGTACTACACATGTACCTTTAATGTGGTTATATTTCTGTCATTGTGGTAAGACATTCAATAATCTTACTAACAACTACCACTATTATTTGTAAACAGAGCAGATATGACTTACATCAAACAAAGGAGAATATTCTTTTCAAAACTGGCTGTTGTTTACTATCCTTCAACACCATTCCCATCCTCTTCTTGTCTTCAATTTACATACACATGTGATTAGCATATTTAGACCAAAGAGTTCCAAGAGCAGTAATGTAGATAGGTGACCAGCACAGACCTTAAGTGAGCATTTCTGAAAGAAAACAACGAGAAAGTAAGAGCTAACACTTCTGAAACAAGAAGCCTGGGAGAATTGACGACAGTGATGCTGGAAAACTAATTTGATGTAGCTAGATGGGATATATTAAAGCATGGGTATAATAAAAAACACTGGAAAACAGAAACATGGGTATTATCAAAATCACTTTGGAAAACAGAAAAGAACACAATGACATGACAATTCAATGGGTAACTGAGGACAAGGTATAAAGAACATTACAGGTATGACTCAGCCTCAAGCAAGGGGTTTTCTTCATAAAGTTGGCTAGCTTCTATTATCCAACTACACTTTTTTTTTTTTAATAACAGTTTTGTTATGGTAATAGTAACTTTTGTCTATCCTTTTCTTGTCCAAAGTCTCAATTTACATACACAAAACAAAGGCAGTACTTCGTGGGATATTTTTACGTGGTACAAAGTGATTTGATATTTAAAAAAAATCATGACAGAGGCCAAGAATATGGAAACACTTCAGACACTCTTCCACAGGTTTCAGGAAGATAGAGAACATAATCAAAGAATGCAAGACCAGAAAATAAAAACGGATAAAATATTCATTGACTTAATTTGTAGATTAAAAAAAAGCTGGAAGCAAAGATACATGAACTGGAAGGATAAACGAATCAAATCCCTGAAGGCTCAGTGTGAAGAATTGAAGACAAAGTTAACAGAAAATCAGAAAAAAAACATTGAAAAGTAGGAAAAGTGTTATGAATATCAAAGATGAATCCTAAAAAAGAGAAAAGTTTCAAAGAGATCATGGGAATTTCAAGAAATGCCAACTTACTACAGAAATAAAAAAAAGAATCAAGTTATACATCATATAGTGAAAACAAATGTGTAGTTATTTACAGATTAAACTAAGAAACAAAACTCATGAGTTAAGAGAAATGGAACAAAAGAAGATAGTAGATGTTGTGAAACATGTTCAGGCTGAAAGGAAAGAACTGACTAAATTAAATTAAAGTAGTATATAAGCTAGGAAAACAAAGAAGGAAGAGCAAGACCACTAAATGTAATATTTAGAGCACAAACAACAGTCAAAAGTAATATCTCACAAACTGTACAAGGATAGAATGATAAAAAAGTTTAGATAATAAAGGGATAAGAACAAAGTGCAAACACTTATAATGTATATAAACTGATAAAAGAGGCTTAGGAAAAATATGTGAAGAGATAAAAAGGAATAAAAAGATCCACTGGAAGATCAAAGGCAAGAGCCTATACAGAGGATATCTGACAAACAAAGAATAGGAGAGATATCTAAATAATGAAAGAAGAAACAAAGTGGCTCATGGCATACACAAATATAAAGAAGATAAAGAACTATATGCTACTCTTATAAAAGAGACAGAATCAGGAGTGTTACAGAAATAAAACTGAATGAGCCACAAGAAAATATAGGAATTGCAGATGGTAGCTTTGTAATGTGTGGATGAAATCTAGGAATAGTAAGAATAGAGGAGTGATGTTACGGACAAAAAAATATAACAGTGAATAATGTAGAGATTGAAGGTATGGCTGAAATAATTACAATATCAAGACAAAAAAAAAAAAAAAATAAATAAATAAAGAATTGGAATGCAGATATATTTTCTAATACTAGTACAAAATTTACACTATCATGATGCTACAACTAATAATCAGACTGCTTGATTAGTACTGTAGTGAGATCCCTGTGAAGGAAAAACTCACTCTTCTGGAATGGAGGTGAGAGTTGCAGCTAAGCTCAAACTGAACTGCTGATTTTTGGTGATAAATACGTATTGCTTAGAAATCAGATACGGTTAGGGATTTTCTCTAGATATCTAGGTAAAAGAATTTCCTAGAGAAGCATTAACAGCTAATTCTTCTCGTATAGCTAGCTACCCAAAAAATCCTAGAGATAGAGCAAGCAGCCTCAACAACCTCAATCAGGGATACTAATCTAACCTAGCTTAACATAGACAGTTATTAACTTAACTCGACCACCCCTCAGGGATACTGATGTAACCAAACCAAACCCTATTTGACTTATGCTGTGACGGAGGGTAGTACTTCTGTCTCTTCGTGTGTTCTACCCGTCAAGTTTTCATGCACCACTTAATACCTTATCTTCCACGAAAATTGCACTCCGATTGACACTTGGGGCACACAGTATTTCGATTAAAATAGGATTTTAAAAATGCTCTGTGTAATTTTTTCAAACAATGCTGCTATATGCTGGATATAAATCCTAATCTATCCTCCTATGACTTCCCTTCCTCAAGTTTTCTCTCTGGTTTTAATATTGCTGCTATGATACAGGGCTATATTTTTTGTCCTGAGTCTATTAAGAGTGGTGTTTAGTGATCCTGTCATCTCTTCCTATTATTTAATTATTGATCTTAATCAATCTGTGTGTCCTATCCATTCCTACTAGTATGATACCACCCTTCACTTTTCTACATCTGTGTAGATTAACAATCCTTCAAGTAAACAGCTCCTGCAGAGAAACCATAGAATGCCTGACTTCAGATCAGATCTACTATCTAAGATTTAATTGGGGCATAGCAAAGTCAGAAATATTCCATGCCTCAAAACTTAATTCCTATATTTATCAACTTGACACAACTTTCGGACGTTATCCCCTCTTCTTTAATGACAACAACAGTGACTGTATCACAACAGCAATAAATTATATATATGGGCTGATGAAACAAAACCATGAACCTCCTCTAAATAGAAACCAGGCAGCTGATATCCTTACACTAGCAACATGTACCTCTTGATGAATTTGTTCTATTTAAAGATTCTTTCTGTAATAAAGAAGCAGATTGATATTCTATGATTATTTTTGTTGAAATGAGAAAATGTGGAAGTATAGATAAAATCATCATGGTAAAGCATTAGCTGATCAGGCATAGCAGAAAGATTTATATACTTTTAGGGATGTTGAGAGAATTTTTCTATGGTTGACTGGTGATCATAACTTATCTAATGAGTGCCTTGGGGTTGAGGGATGAATGAAGGATAATCATGAATACACAAATGGTGAAACTGCCTTGGGTGTAAGTTTAAACATGGCAAACCAATTCTGCTGTTCCCCAAAAAAACTAGCGGTACTGTACAATAAGTCCTAACTCAGTGTGTTCTACTCCATAGAGGCTAAGATGCTGAGATATAAGAGAATATTTTTGGTTATAATTGTAAAACAACATTTCCTTTGGGAGGGATGTTGGTCTGGTATAGAGTTCTGTTTATATTCAATAGTTCTTCCACATTATTTCACATCAGATCCAGTTATTTTCTTCCTAAACTATTATAACACTCTCCCTCCCTGGTTTGCTGAATTAGCCTCTTTACAATTCTTTACTTCTCAATACATGCATGCAACACCAGGCTGGGTGAAGTCAGATGGGGACTCATATGTTGAGTGACTGTTCTACTACTGAGAATCTTCCTTCTCACAAATTGAATGCTTCTTTCTCATGCAAAGAGATATGCAAATATTGTACTGGGAATTAGTAGGCTTTGTTCCAGTTATTTTCATCTTGAGCTGTCATTAACAAATATTTACACATGCTTGTAGTGACTAAAGAAAAATGTTTCTTAACAGGTCACCCTAAACTGCGGTTGTTCATTACACATGGAGGGTTGCTGAGCACTCTAGAGTCCATGTACCATGGTGTGCCTGTTCTGGGCATGCCTGTGTTGGCAGATCAGCATTCAAATATGTTTGAAGTGGAAAAGAATGGATGGGGGAAAGTTATCCTCTGGGAGGAATTAACTCCTGAAGTGTTAACAAAAGAAAATTTTTGAAGTCATGAATGACAAAAGGTTTACAAGACAACCTCAATCAGGGACACTAATCTAACCTAGCCTAACACACAGAAGGTTATTAATTTAACCTGAACATCCCTCAGGGATACTAATGTAACCAAACCTAACCCTGTTTGACTTACGCTGTAACTGTGGGTAGTACTGCTTCGTCTTCGTGTGTCCAACCCGTAAAGTTTTCCTGCACCGCCTAACACTTTAACATTCTCCGATTGTCATTTCAGGCACTTCACATTATCTAGAAATTATATCTGCGTCATTCTTTTATTTATTTATTTATTTATTTAACAATGCTGCTATATCTTCAAAGGCCAGTCAATGAACACCCTTCACAACCAGACATAGTTCAAGAGCATCATGGCGGACAGTCAGTCTCAAAGACTCTCAATCCGTGCAGGTTTTACTTACAGAAAGTGAGCCATTTCATGAGAATCTGCAAGGAGCTAGGACACGGAGAGGACGTGTGATCGCAGCTGGTACTCTCTCCACCTCTCCCATGGAACTCTACTTACCTGCTTGTGTGGCACATATTTTGGGACTATCCTGTGTTCCATCAGCGCTTATTTTAGTGCTTTTACGCTTCGGGGCCATGCCACCTGGCCCTACCGGCCCTGTGGCCATGGACCATGACCTGGCCTCCCAGAAGCGGGGACTGTCCCCATCCCCATCCTTAGAAGGTTTTCCTGCAAGACCCCTCGCACCCTTCCCGACCAGGACCCTCCTCACATTACGTCAACCACAGCCTCCTTCCTCCTGAGAGCGACCAATGGCACCCGAGTTTTCTCCAATCCCAGCAAGGTGTCCCAGGCCCTCCACGCTTCCACCTTGGGCAAATACATCTTGGAGGGGGAAACTCGCTCACTGAGTAATGGCTCTGCTCTCATCGTCGCCATCGGGGAATCCAACATCTCTAAGGTTCCTGAACTCCAGCTATCCACCTTCCAACTAGGAGACTGGACAGTCACCAGCCGCCAGACAGACAAAGGTGACACCTTCAGGTACGCCAGGGTGGGGCCGCTGGCAGATGATGTTGACCTGGTTCACTGGAGGCCGTGAGGTAGGGCTTCAATACCTTTGATGGAGGTGAGGTGGTTGAGATCACCTGGCTCCCTCCCCATTGTCTGCCCCGGACCACCATAGGGAGGTGGCTGCGCCTTAAGGTAAGCGGGACCCTTCCCACTCGTGTAGCCATACATCAGCTGGTATACAGGCCCATACTTTACCTCCTGCCTCTGCTTCGCTGTCCGGGGTGCTTGAAGATTGGCCACTCCATCAACACCTGTAGGTCAAATGTCCGTTGCTCCAGGTGCAGTGGCCCTCATTCCTCCCGGACAGACGACATCACATACACCCGACCATTCCACTATTTTCAGTGTGGTGGACCACACGGACCCAGGTCAGTCTACTGCCCCTCAACCGCCAGGCCCAACAGACTTACATCAATCTGACTCAGGAAGGACACTCTCACTGACATCAACAGGCCCCTGAGGTCCTTACAGCTATCCAAGCAGCAGGCCACCCCAAGCCTGCCCCTCCTAACACTGCACTGCCACCATCACACCCTCAGCCTCCATGACAACTTCAGCCAGGTGTACCCTACTCCACAGTAGTCACCACAGGGAACAAGTTCGCACTTCTGCAGGACCTCAAAGATGGAAATGCCCCAGACGTTGCTCTGGCCCCTGCACCTAACAGTACAGCCACCCACTCCTCCAGCAGGTGCAGCCGCTCACGACATCCTTCTCCCAGGTGGCAGCGACATCCACCAGCCCCGCCACCTCCCACTCCACAAACCCTGGACTGTGACTTCATGCACTCTCTCACAGTGGCTGACGTCCATCCACCTTCTGCCAGCCCCACTCACCTAATCAAAGAGATTGCTCCCCCACCCCAACCACCCCGCCTACCTACACCAACCGGTCATGCACCTCTTCTATGTCATACTGCTGCTCCTGTTCACCTACCTCAGTCACCTGAAGGTATGTCCTCTGCATCCCCCAAGGAAGACCCATCTCCCAACTGCTCACCCTCTTCTGGAAAGGGCTTCACCTTTACCAGAGTGGCACTCCTGTTCCCATCATACTCACCTCTCTGTGGCCCACTCTCTCCAGACTCCTGACCTCTCTCTTCCAATAATGGCCTTCACAGTTATGTTCTGGAATGCTAGATCTCTCCTCAGCAAGTCCCATGAGCTCCAGACATACCTAAAGGACACCCTTCCATCTGTCATCGGAATATGTGAGACGTGGCTGCCCCCTTACATCTCTCTTACCCTCCCCGGATACACCATCATCCGTAGGGACCACCCTCAAGGACACGGTGGAAGTGTCCTCGCTTTTCGCAACAGCCTCATCCACACCTAGCTTACCCTTCCTCAGTGGCAGGGCAGCAGCATGGAGGTGGTTGCTGCCCAGGTCGGCCTCCACTTGGACTGGCTCACTGTGGTGGCGTGCTACAATCCTGCCGGTAATGCTACCCAACAGGAGTATGACCACTACTTTTCCACCCTTCCACAGCCAGTACTCATCATGGTGGATTTCAACGCACACCACCAAAGCTGGAATCCTTCCTTACTGCCATGCAACCACAACCCCACAGGAACTCCTCTCTTCCAGACCCTTCTGGACTCTCCTCACCTCTCCCTCCTCAGTCCACCTGGCCTGGCTACATACCTCCACCCTCACACAGGAGCCTCTTCTGTCCTTGACCTATTCCTGGGTGACTCAACTTTCTAGTCCTCACAGTTTTCCACAGGACCCTACATGGGCAGCGACCATCTCCCGCTACTGGCCACTTTACCACACACCGTCCCAGACCCCACCCTGGCCGTCTACCTCGTTGGACCCTGACACCATCAGCCTGGCCTCGGTTCCAAAAAACCTTATCTAATCCTGACGTCACCACACTCCAACTTGACCAAGCAGTTCTAACCCTCAGCCAGTCATTAGAAGCAGCAGGACGGGCAGCCTTTTCCCTTTCCACCAGACAGTCTCCTCGTCGTCCTGGGAAACCGTGGTGGGACGAGGCATGTGCCAAGGCTGTCCAAGACCGCCGACATGCTTGGTCTCAATGGAGGCGAACCCCAACACCACAGGCAGGGAGAGAATATCGCCGCCTCGATGCCATCTGTGCCAAGACCATCCTCAAGGCCAAGAGACGTGCTTGGAGGGCACACTGCTCCTCTCTCCTTCTCCTCCTCCTCAAAACAAACCTGGGACTTCCTGCACATCATGGAAGGTAAACAGGTTCGCCAAGCCATCCCCCTAACTGGTCACTCCCAGACACCACTGGACAATCAGCAGAAGGCTGAGCTGCTGGCATGCCATTACCACCACAAAATTGGCATTCCTCCAACTCTCCAACCTCCACAAGACTTGGACTCCGTCATCACCACAGCTGTCACCACTCCTGGCATCCCAGACCTTATCCAGCCCTTCACACCACAAGAACTGGCAGCAGCCACCTCCACTCTCAAGACTGGCAAGGCTCCGGGCCCAGACCTGCTCCCATCAGAGTTCCTCACCCACCTCACTCCTCCCTTACAAGTTAGCCTCCTTCACATCTTCAACACCAGTTGGCTGTCAGGACACTTCCCTACAAGTTGGAAGTCCTCCATTCTCATCCCTATCCTCAAATCAGGGAAGGACCCAACACGACCATCCTCCTACAGACCCATCGCCCTCCTCTCCAACATAGGCAAGCTATTGGAGCACCTGGTAACCACCTGTCTCACCTGGTGGCTGGAGATGAAACACCTACTGAGTGATCAGCAGTGTGGTTTTCGTCTCCACAGGGGTACCCTGGACGTGCTGGGTCAGATGGAGTATCACATTTGTGACACTTACCGCAAGCGGCAGATCATGACATCCCTCTTCATCGACCTCGAGGGAGCATTTGACTCAGCACCACACACGGGAATCCTCTACAAACTGGCCAACATGGGTGAAGGACTACTTCTGGTCGCTCTTTCCAGGTTGCAGTGGGTGCCTCCAAGTCTGCCCTGCACTCCATACAGCGAGGTGTCCCCCAGGGGCCTGTACTCAGCCCACTCCTCTTCAACATCATTCTGACAGACCTCCACCTTCCTCCCCATACTCACCTACTTATTTATGCAGATGACATCACCATCGTCAGCAGAGCAGCAACACTAGACTAGTCCTCTACCCATTTCCAGGAAGCTGCCACATCACTGGGAAGCTGGCTGACCATCTGGGGACTCACAGTCAGTGCCCAGAAGAGCACACTCATGTGGTTCACGCTAAAAAAACTCCGCACCCACCCTACAGTCACCATCCGGGGGGAGGCTGTCCCCTACTCCACCATCCACACCTTCCTCGGGTTTCGTCTGGAGGGTCCACGCCTGTCATGGCATGCCCATGTCGATTACCTCCGGTCTACCTGCTCCAAACGTGTAGATGTCATGAAGAGGCTCTCTGGCATAGGCTGGGGTGCCAACAGGGACCTCCTCATCAAATACTACCTGGCTGCCATCCGATCTAAGCTGATGTATGGGTGCTGTTTTTATGGGTCAGCTGCACCAACCACCCTTGCAAAGCTTGATGCCATTCAGAATGCTGCTCTGAGGATCTCTTTGGGTGCCATGAGCTCCTTACCAACAGTCTCCATCCATGCAGAGAGTGGCATTCTCCCCCTAAGTGCCTACAGGAGACAAGCTCTTTGCCACCAATACCACCGCATCATGAGCCTACCTCCCTCACATCCTCTCATCACTCTATACACCACCTCTGGAGTGGATCAGCACTCACCTATATGGTTTCCTGGTGCCAGGCAACCACTGCTTGTGAGAGCTCTCCTAGCTCATGCCATCCTAGACTTGCCTCCACCACCTCCACAACCCATCAGCCCACACTCATCACTACCACCCTGACTGGACATCTCAGACAAGATCAACCTGCACCTTCCTGGCCTCCCTCCCACTCATGGTTCTGCTGGTGTCCTAGCTCCCACCCTCTTTCTACAGCTGGACAGAACCATATACTACCACCACCTCATAATATATACTGATGGCTCCCACTTCCCTCCACAGCTGCAGCCATCTATTTACCTGCATCCTCTACCTGCACGACGTGGAGGCTCCCACCAGACACCGATGTCCTGACAGCGGAACTCTATGCCCTTCAGCAAGCCCTGAACCACCTCACCACACTCTCCTCTACAGGCTCAGCAGTTATTTACACTGACTCCCTCTCCTCCCTGCACCTCCTTGTATCCCGCCATCCAACCTCATCCACCTTCCTCGTTCACTCCATCCAGCGGACGCTGCTACAGCTTCCCACTATGGGTTGGGGGGTAACCCTACAGTGGGTTCCATCCCACTCGGGCATCCGAGGAAACGAGGTCGCCGATGGTGCTGCCAAGATGGCTTGTCGGAGGTAAACATCACCCCGCTCCCTCTCTCCACCGCCAAGTGCATTATCTCCCGAAAATGTCACTCCACTTGGGACACCTCCCTCAACACCGCTCTCCTTATCACTTTTCTGGGCCAGTACAGGTATAATTCCTCCCCACAACCCTGGATGCGACAGCAGTCCTGTATCCTGGACGTCGCCCTCACCCGTCTCCGCCTGGGCCACACCAGACTCACTGCTCACCTGCATCGCCTGCATCTGTCCCCTGCCCATACTGCCCCTGGTGCAGTGACTGTACCTGAAACCATCGAACACTTCCTTCTCCACTGCCCACGCTTTCACTCTCACCGTGTTGTGCTATGTTCCCGACTCCTTGCCCTGGACGTGGCAACATTCGACCTGCCCACCCTGCTGGCGTTCACCCGTCACGGCAACCCACCGTCATCCGCCTCACCTGTGCCTTCCTCAGGAAGACTGATCAGCTGTCACGCCTGTGATAACATCACGGGACTCCTCCAGGGCTCATAGGATCCAGCGGATCTTCACGGCCCTCAACACGAAGAAGAAGAGCCATTTCATTGACTGATATTTTTCTCTCCTTTTTCATTGGCTATGAAAAACTTACCTTGCACACGCACTTTCAGTTAAGGTTCCAGACTTACGCTCGAGCCATACACCTGACATTCGAAACAATTCGGAATAACAATGGACAGGGATTTTAGTAATTACTATTATGGCACAGAGAAACACGTATAACTTCACACATATACTATGACGGAAACTCTGATCGCGAGATATGGTCTAATATCTATGCCAGAATAGCAAGGTAAGCAAGACTCTTAAGGAGGTATCACACTTGTCTGGTACGCAGAACGGGCCATTATGTTCTTGCCATCTTGGTATCAGGAACCTTACTTTACTTATTATACTTACCTTAAGTATAACCAAAATAATAACACACCGCGTAGTGTAGCACGTCTGCTCACAACCGAGAGGGCACGGATTCGAGTCCATCCCGGGAGAGACGAGGCAATGGGCGAGCCTCATATAAAGGCGTGTTCATACTTGTCAATTTGCGACTGAAATTGAAAGTCTGTATCGTATTAACTGAAACTGAAAGTCGGTATCGTTTCTGATTGAATATCGGTGCCTGACGACTGGAAAACCCAGTCGCAAAACAAGACCAATATGTAGGTCTTGTGCAATCGATTTGCGACCTTATTTACGTTGTGACGTCACGGAGTAAGCTTTGAAAATGTGGTCTCCAGGTGTAAAGATGTTGGAGTTGGTAAGGGAAAATAACACATTTAGAACCGCAGAAATGAATTATGCAGTAAAAAATAAATAGATAAATAAATGAAATAAGCTTGCGCAAATCATCGTTCGACGAAATGGCACTCTCTAAGAACTGTTTCCCTCAATGCAGGGTGTTAATTGTTAGAGGTGAGGATTGAAGACTTGTCAGGATTTAATTTGATTGCAATTGTGCATAGTCTTCTTAAGGCGGATTCACACGTGCCAATTTGGGACTGAAACTTTAAGTCGGTAGAGTTTTCGAATCAACATCCCAAGCGAGTGGAGAAACCAGTTGCAAAACAAGATCATCATGTTGGTCTTGTTATTAACATTGTCTGTCTGTGTTGGCGGGAAGTGAAGACGAAACACCGTTTGTGTGCGATTCAATTTGCGTAGTCAATTTGCGACTTTATTTACGTTGTGACGTCACGGAGTAAGCTTTGAAAATGTGGTCTCTAGGTATAGAGAAGATGTTAAAGTTTGTGAAGGAAAAAGAACACATCTGGGATCCCAGAAATTAATTAAGGTGGGTTCACACGTGCCAATTTGCGACTGAAACTGCACGTCCCTAGAAGTATCGACTGATCCCTTCTAGTCGGAAAACGTCACACATAGCGACTGGAAAGTATCGACTAGTTGGCGCCTTGGCGGGAAGTGAATGCAAACAAACATCTATCCGCTAAAATGTCTTCCTCCAGTGATGATGCATGAAACTGTGGTTGCTCTTCTTTTGGCGTACCGGAAGAGTCAACAGATAAGAAAATGGCTGTGGACACGTCCCTGGCTAAGTAGAAGGAAGGAAAGAAAGGAATGTCTGGACCTCTGAGCTCTTTCCGTTGGGGAAAAACTGGCTGGGTGATCAGCAGACGACCGTGATGAATAAAGGCGGGTTCACTCGTGTCAATTTGCGACTGAAATTGCAAATTGGTAGAGTTTCCAACTGAATATCGGTGTCTAGCGTCTGGGTAAAAACTAGTCGCAAAGCGACTGGAAAAAAAACTATATAGTCGCAAAACAAGAACATATTTGTTCAGTTGATTTGCAACTTTGTTTACGTTGTGCCGTCATGGAGTAAGCTTTGAAAATGTGGTGCCGATGTAGAGAAGATTTTGGAGTTGGTGAGGGAAAAAGAGCACATCTGGGATCCTAAAAGTAATTCTACAAAAAAATAATAAATAAATAAATAAAAGCTTACGCAAATAGGCGTTTGAAGAGATAGCTGAAACTCTCCGATGACTTCATGCTTCCCTCTATGCAGGGTGTTGAGAGGTGAGGATTAAATACTTGTGATGATTTCGCAACCGTCATCGTCACTAGAAGACATCTTGTTGAGTAGTTTGTTTACATTCACTTCCCGCCAACCAGCTGATACTTCCCAGTCGCTATGTGTGAACCTGTTCCGACTAGAAGGGCTCACTCGATATTTCTAGCGAGTTGCAATTTCAGTTGCATATTGACACGTGTGAACCCGCCTTAAACACTAACTGTCTGCTTTTCTGTTGTGCTAGGCAATCGTCCAAACAACCAAGACCTGATAAAAACAAACCACAATTAAACCGTGCCACTTATACCTCAACCTGTGTTTCGTGCTGGAATTGCATTTGCACTTCCTATTATATATATATATATATATATATATATATATATATATATATATATATATATATATATATATATATAGAGAGAGAGAGAGAGAGAGAGAGAGAGAGAGAGAGAGAGAGAGAGAGAGAGAGAGAGAGAGAGAGAGAGAGAGAGAGATAGATAGATAGATAGATAGATAGATAGATAGATATATATATATATATATATATATATATATATATATATATATATATATATATATAGATAGATAGATAGATAGATAGATAGATAGATAGATAGATAGATATAGATAGGTAAACAGATATAGATAGATAGATAGATAGATAGATAGATAGACAGACAGACAGACAGACAGATAGATATAGATAGATGGATAGATATAGATGCATAGATATTTCCCTCACCCCATCCCTATCCCGAGCCGTTTGACTCCCTCATCCCCTGCTCTCTCTCTCTCTCTCTCTCGTACTTCAGATAGATGAAGTTTTTTTCCACTTTCTCGTACATCTTGACATCATAGAAATTACGAGACAGTTATCAGATATCAATAAATTCATATATCACAGATTTATTAACATTCTATCAAATACAAACTAACGAAAGCTATCAGTAATAACAAGTGAAAGTAGGTTCATGTTATTACACAAAAGTTTAATTGATTCTGCTTCACTTCATCAGAGTACCACTTTACCAGTTTACCGAGTCAAAGGTTCTGTGACTGGAATTCGGTGAAAGAAAAAATCTAAAATGGTAAATGAAAACTTTATAACTAGGGTTACATTTAAAACAAACACAACATCACTCATCTAATAACATTTATCGCCTTATTCGTTATTGTCCGTATCATTCAATCATTAATATATTCATACATTTTGTCGCCGTACAAAAAAAAGTGACAAATGTAAGATAACTACGCTGTAACTTGTTAAAATTTGCACGAGTGAATACCAAGCAATTTAAGAATAAGTAACATACGGTGGCATAACAAGAAATAGGACAAAACTTAACATTAATGTGTCGATTCCTTCAGCAAAACTCTCCCTTACCTTCAACATGGTGGTGGAAGTGCACATTCTTCTCTCAACCTCTCTTCCACGGCCACTACTCGAAGACTGCAGGGTTATCTCAATCTTTGCTTCACTCTTTGCTGAATGTCATTACTATGTTAACAACCAGAACGATTATAACGACGTTGTAAGGACTTGATGTACATGCTAAATAATGAATTACTCGTATGCAACACACGTAATATTGCTCTATAACCTCTCTACTGGCAACAGATTCCTGTAAGATACTCACGCTTAATGTTAAATACTTTCAATATAAACGATAATTGACAACCGCATTTAAAGCCTAGTTGAAACATTGAATCCTTCGGTTTCCCATTGGTGGTCTTACAGAAAAAAAAAGTAATGATGCACTTAATCAATGGCAGGTGCGATAAGATAATAATAGTAAAAAAAAAAAAAAAAAAAAAAAAATCCAGAACAAGGCAATTGATCAAAATTATGTGTTTGTATATTGTCTGATTCTAACAACTAGTATAACTACAACAAACAAACACACACACACACACACACACACACACACACACACACACACATAAAGAGTATCGTTGAAATGGTGTAAAGATGAATTTTAAACGGTAAAGTGGCAAAGGGGATGAAGGAATGGCTGAGAAAATTACATGAGTGACAGGGCCTTTCCACATTTTCTTTTTTCAAGCAATGACTCCTTTACTCTCCCGTGAAATCCGTCTCCGCTTTGCATATTCTCACCAAACAGCTTGACCATTACGCTAAAGACTATTGTTAGTTATTAAATGTAATGAATAATTAAATGTCACCTATGTAATACTGTATTAACATAATCATGAGAATTACATGATTTTTTCTTACCTACGGCACCGTTAGTAACAATACTTCCCTGTAAAATACTTTCGTTAATTCATAATGAAGTCTGCACACAAAAATCCGAAGCTTTGCCGAAAGACCATGAATCTTTTGTTTCGAAGTCTGAAGCTTCAATGAGCTATTAAACCTATTCATAGAGGTCATGCTGGTGTACACGACACACACACACACACACACATACATTTCGATCGTATTGGAAATTTGTCAGAAATATCGCCACCAGCACATCACTACTTGAACTTAATACGTTGCATGACAAGTTGCTTTCAATAACTTCACCAGACTTCTCACTGCTTTGCTAAGAAAGTAACAAAATACTGAATATTTTTTGTTTTTTGTTTCTTACCCTATCCCGAGGTGCCCTTTTCCTTATTTTCAACACTCATCCACTTTAGAATAACAATTGCAAAAACAAAATAATCAACTCTCAGAAATAACGAACAATTAACACAAACGATAAACAATGAGCAGTAAGGCAAGGGGCAGCAGCAGCAACAGAGATAGGCGGGAGATGGCGGCGGGCGGGGCGGCGTTGCAGCCATCATAGGTGCACGTCAAGATACATCCGGTTAGTTGTTCGCCTCCGAATTTGAAGACTCCGCATTGGGAGTCCATGTTTTCCAGCACGCACGTCCGGATCATCAACGACTCACTCGTCCTCACTGCAACACAGGGCAAAGTTTTGATGAACTCACATAGTTATTCTGGACACAGTGAAGAAAGAATCAATTCATAAAAAGGTATGCAATGTCAGGGCATGAATGGTATATTATCATTTTTATTGTTTTGTTTTTTATTTCCTTACAAACAGACATAAAAACTGGGCTGATGGCATCCTGATGTCCCTATCAATACTTATTCTATTTTTCTTTCCATGCACCTGCATCAGAGAACCATGCTGAGGGAGGGTGGTGTGAGAATATGAAGTTGATATTAGAGTATATGTATTTCATCATAATTAATGTATTCTAAATGCTAATGAAATTACTGAAACATTTTCGATGCAGCCTTTCTAAAGATTTCAAGTCCCAAAGTGTGTACTTTCAATTAATGTTTCTCTAGAGACAGAGATATCGCCGCACGGGTTGTCCCGCCTGAGAGAGCGGTCCCCACAACACATACCCGGCCGCTCGCCACACTTAATTTTCACTTACCATTTTTTATATATATATATATATATATATATATATATATATATATATATATATATATATATATATATATATATATAAAACAAAGCAAAAACCACTATATGTGTATGGAGTATTTTTTACTCAGCATCACCCAAACTATCATATCCCTGAGTAAGTACCACAACTCGTGAAACACCCTGTATATATATATATATATATATATATATATATATATATATATATATATATATATATATATATATATATATATATATATATATATATATATATATATATATATACTATAGGCCATGCTGCCACAACATCTACTACTTAAAAGGTACGGTGCGTGTTTCTGTGGGTGGAGGAGCATTCACATCAAAACAAAACAAGAGAATCAGCAACAATCCACTCTCTGACCTGAAGTTCCAATGATTTTGACGCAGTAGTTGGCAGGAAACTGGCCGATGTGACCTTCTTTGGGCACTTTACAGTCTTGGGAGAACACAGAGTGGGCGGGGTGGAAGGGGTCCTCGCAGTTCACGTCTGACCCATTCTTGGAGGAGCACACATAGCAGCTGATGCCCCGGACACCTGTTGTCGACACGTGGAGAGAGAGAGAGAGAGAGAGAGAGAGAGAGAGAGAGAGAGAATGTTCATGAGGGATGCTATTTCAATATTTTTTTACTTTAAGAGAATGTTGCTTTTTTTTTTGGTGTGTGTGTGTGTGTGTGTGTGTGTGTGTGTGTGTGTGTGTGTGTGTGTGTGTGTGTGTGTGTCTAAGTTATGACTACAAAATTATTTCAGACTTAGATAAAAATTATAAAAATGAAGTTTACAATCTTCGTCGTTCATGAAATGAATTAGGTGAACGAAACAAAAACCTATATGTTCTTAATTTGGTGTCTACAGGAAAATACAGGATTACTAATGAATGACAAAGTCGACAAGTTACTACATCACCACCAATACAACAAATTACTCACCTTTCTCCAGTGCCAAAAAATGGA
The DNA here is from genome assembly GCF_017591435.1 of Portunus trituberculatus. Classification (NCBI taxonomy): domain Eukaryota; kingdom Metazoa; phylum Arthropoda; class Malacostraca; order Decapoda; family Portunidae; genus Portunus; species Portunus trituberculatus. The sequence continues at coordinate 24,231,403 of NC_059271.1, read as the reverse complement.
ACAACAGCAACACCGGCAGACAACGAACACCTTTTGGCATGGTCATTTTCTGAAATCAAAAGATCTATATTTGAATGTTTTGTATTCCTTCTCCAATACACCTATTAACTGTACTTTAATTGTACTTATTTCGAGATACACTGATCTAAAGGGGTTAGTCATGAGAAGGAGCAGCCAGTGGAAATGAAACTTCTGACGGGAATTTGCACACCACCGCGATCACCACAGTCCACGCAAATACAGAGCGGCAATAAGGCTTATAACCAGCAAAGGCAGCTTCTTACGTATTTCGGTACACATTAAAGGTATTAACTAATATACGTATGCACAGTAATACAGTATATGCTTTCATGGTCTTTTTCAAAATGGGATTATTGTGAATAGCAAATAAACGATCCAACACGACCATGTTACTCACGTTTTTCTTTTTTTTTTTTTTTTTTTACAAAAATAAGGGAAAAGTCTGTTTTAAGGCAGCGGAACAAGTGTCGTGTGCTTAACGCTGGATGCAGCTGCAGTGAACTGTGAACTGTGTCCTTGTCTGGTGACTATTCATCCTGATGCTGCCGACGATAACAATCTTCATCACACAAAGAGAACTGTACCCTTCCCAACCACCACACACACACACACACACACACACACACACACACACACACACACACACAAAAAAAAAAAAACCCTGACGATTTAATTATTTTTCAAGAGAGAGAGAGAGAGAGAGAGAGAGAGAGAGAGAGAGAGAGAGAGAGAGAGAAATTATATGTACGTAGTACTTCATCATTTTTCTGGGAGAAAGACAATTGGACAGCAGAGATGCCCCCATTTGTACTTTTTTATTAGCAGCAGAATTATGCAGGCCTGGAGAAAACATCTTAAGAATCGAGGCATCACGAAAACCCTTCCTTGCAAGATATTCAGATAGGAATATAAACAAGGAGATAAATAATTCAGTTTTAAGGCTGAACCAAACAAGAAAAATCTGCGTCTCGTGGGCCACCTGTGGCATGGAGGCTCCTTCTATGCGGGTCGCTGAGCTGTGTGTGGTAATTACGGGGTGTTTTTCCATGTCATGCGAAACATTCAGACATGTAACAGAAAATTCTTATTTGTTTATTCACTGTCCTGTTTATATTATTACTTTACATAAATGGGTTTCAAATCTGAAAGTCTGATCTTTGGTATTCTATTCTATTTATTTATTCTTATTTAAAATTCCACTATTATCTTATTTGTTTTTCATGATCTCATTACATTTATATGCTTTATTTGTCTTTCGGTAAAACATCACAGCGAAAGTAGGAGGAGGGAGAGGAGGAGGAGGAGGAGGAAGAAAAGATGATATAATACATATTTCTGATCGCTAGTTATTGTAGAACATTACTATTATTTTTATTATACATATAACACAAATAATAACAATGATTTCATAAATATATTCATGAATGTTACATGATATCTTTATAATAATTCAAAATAAGTTACCCCGCCAATGGATACACCGAACAATGTTAGCGTGGCCCATAACTCGGCTATTTGTGTCTTTAGTATGTACTGTACTACATGCAACTAAACACCTTATAGTTACCCGTTCCCGCACCACTAATGGATGAGCCTCACACCTAAAGTGTGTTCATGATTGCCTAAGATGACTGGATTGCTTAATGCCAATAACCAACAGGTTATTGGCACTTTGATGATCTGTCAGATAAATCAACTAAAGATCATGCATCGACGTATCCTAATCATTACACTCGAGATCATGTTCCTTATCATTGTCAATACTACAAACTGGCTTGCTTTTGCTACTGCCGCCCCTTCGATATATCTTATTTCCTCTACTTATTCCATATAAATAAATCTCAAAACCGTATATTGTCCCTTTCCATCAACAAACCGGACGTTAATTCTCTACCCTCATTCCAATAGTCCTTCATAGCTCTTTGTTTTCTCCCTTCCCTCTATTTAAATCCCAGTCTGGGTTATAATTAGCGCTCGTCAGTCCTGTACAAACTCTATTCATCAACTCTGTTTGCTCTGTACATTCAGAATGTTTCTGACTTCTGAGGCATCAGTCAACCTTATCATTATACCTGAGCCTCCAGTCATCTTCCCTCCCTCAGTCCTTCCTGCCTTTCCTTTCCCCGCCGTGCCAATATCTTCTTCCAGCTCAGCATTAACAAACCAAGAATCACGAGGGAGCAAATGTTATGAAATTTCTTACTAAAAATAAACAGTTTATGTGACAAGCTGGGTTATCATATCCAATTACGTGCATTACATTTATAACGATTGAAAAGTAGCACGTAGGCAATAACATTTCAGTGATACGGACCTGAAGGGACTTGTCGTTAGACATACCGTGTGAATATTTTACAGCATCCTCAAAAGCCGCCGCCCGCCCTCTGCAACGTATTAATGGATTGTCCTCTGACGCTGACTCCTCGCTTCCCACCGACTTTCCCACTCTTCTGACAAGCGTCCTTTTGATATACCGCAAATTTCACTGATAAGATTGCTGTTCACCTGATGCTACCTGTTTACTTTATATGCTGTGTACACACGGTAGTAATCACGCCGTAGCAAGGACGTGAGAGGAACTGAGGCAACGAGTGCAAAGGAAACCAATACTTAATCTAGCGACTGCGCATTATTTCCCACTTTCATCTCTCTTTCGGCCTCTCCTTTACTGCCAAATGCCAAAGATGGATTTTATACATGATACACTGATTGATTTAATACTGTTTACGTTGAAATTAATTATGTAATATCTGGTGCATTCAATATTGTGGTAAGTACCTCAATATGAATAAGAAAGAAATACGAACATCGTACGTTTGGCAGCCGGTCTGTTGGTTTCCTTTAGATTTTTCCTGCTTCAGAAAACAAGGCTCATACGTATGAATATATTACATTAACAAGGGTTAAGAGTCGGATGTAAAAATTTGTATACTGTTGTAAGGGTTAGAGATAATATCGATAAGGAAAATTAATAAAAGACTTAATTTTGGGTACAAGTTATCACAGGTAGAGCTTACACGTTTTTCTTAACCATACAAAGCAAGTACTACAGTATATTTGCAATTCTTGACAAAAAAAAAAGTAGATACTTTAAAACGTAAAAGGTGTGACAATTAAATGTATGTGTTAGTGCAGCATCTTTAAAGTTGATATGAATTAAGCAGCCATTAACAGTAAGTTATCTACAGTTGATATATAATCATCTTATGCTGCAGTACGCAAAGAGGGCAATTTTATATAGACACGCTTGTGCACCTACATATTCTTTAACAAAAGTAAGTATTTTGCGTACTACGACGTATTATGTACGGCAAAGGCTCTCAACCAGTTCACCAGATTTCCTGAGGTACTTACATAGTGATCTAATATCCTTTGTAGTAGCCTATTACTGCATATTGAATTATTAGTGTCAGACTGTCACTTACTAAATTAACATTCTGTAAGATTTCCAGGGGTACTTATAGCTGGCTGATCCAATATTTTTTGCTGTACCATATTGCATATTGAGTTAGTGTCAGTCACTAAATCAACATTGTTTGCTATCAGACTACTGGAATTCGGGTAAATGGTTCTTTAACTCGGGGCCTTCTTAAAGGCGGATTCACACGCGCCAACTTTTGACTGAAATTGCAAGTCGGTCGAATTTCCGACTGAATATCGGTGCCTAGCGACTATAGAAACCAGTCGCAAAACAAGACCAACATGTTGGTCTTGTTTGCGACTTTATTTACGTTGTGATGTCACGGAGTATACTTTGAAGATGTGGTGTCGATGTTGAGCTGTTAGAGTTGGCGAGGAAAAAAAAAAAAAAAAAAAAAAACCCCAGAAATGAGATTGTATATATATATATATATATATATATATATATATATATATATATATATATATATATATATATATATATATATATATATATATATATATATATATATATATATATATAAAGCACAAATCGTCGTTCCACGAAATAGCGTCACTCCATTGTCTCCAAGAACCGTTTCCCTCAGTGCAAGGTATTGTTGTTGATGAGGATTGAAGACTTGTTAGGATTTAATTTGATCGCAATTATGCAGTCTTCTTAAGATTAGTGTGTGGTAGACACTCCTTTCTTTCCTTCTACTTAGCCAGGGACGTATCCACAGGCATCTTTTCTGTTGACTCTTCCGGTATGCCAAAAGAGCAACCACAGCTTCAGCATCGTCTCTCGAGGAAGACATCTTTGCAGGTTGATGTTTGTTTACATTCACTTCCCACTAAGGCGCCACCTAGTCGATACTTCTTGCGTCTTGCAATTTCAGTTGCAAATTAGCACGTGTGAGCCCGCCTCAACGAGAAAAGGTTGAGAACCAATCAATTAACCATATCACCTGTAGCTTGCCTGTTGTTCGCAGGAAAACTATAATTATAATGCTTTCAAAGATATTTTATATATATATATATATATATATATATATATATATATATATATATATATATATATATATATATATATATATATATATAACGTGGCGACCGCGCTGAATGAGAACCGCGTGTTAAAAGAAATGGTGATGATCTAGTGAGATTATCTATATGTGTGTGTTTGGTCTTTGTAATTTAGCTAAATCTTTTTTCACAACACACACACACACACTCTCTCTCTCTCTCTCTCTCTCTCTCTCTCAAATTATTGCTGTAAATATTCGCTACATAAAAAAAAAAAAAATCTTTTACATGTAAATATCCCTTTGTCTGTATATCTCTGACATATTATACAACCAAGAAATCACTCTTTCCCTCTTACCCAATGCCCATACAATAAGAAACTTTTGATCATGTCTGCAAATCTGCAATTCTCAGATGCAGCTTAACTCATACTTTTCATACATTCTTATTATGAATTCTGAAATACTGGTGTCATAATTGGTAACGTGAATAATTAACTAAGAAATATGTTGAACAAATATATTTGCTTTTGTAATTGCTTCTATCACCATCACAGTAACACTAATTTGAGATTACTTTGTGCACTCACTATATTGAATTACATACGTGATACATTACATTACCAGAATCAAATAATTACATACATATATCTGTTTCAGTTGATCATAAGATATTATACTGTATTTGGTGTGCACTAGTTTAGTCCAATAACATGCATACTTACTAGGAACAATGTGAAATGCTGACATATTTGAGGAAAATCAAGAGTAGTATTATGTCTTTGTGGAGCAACTATAGTTTATCAGTAATATTTTTGTAGTGAAACATATGCATAATAGATGTAGCAGGAAGACCCTAGAAGACTTCTATCTTCAACTGTAGAAAACAAATTAACTACTTTTTCATTCCATTTATTGTTTTATACTTCTTATTTCTAAAGTAACATGGTAGATTTCTTTAAAATGGATACAATCACACAGATTATTGTGCACAACTCTCCCACTTGAAGGGCTCCCGTCACACCAAGCACTCACTCTAATCACCAGTGAATCATCTTTTCCTACAGAAATTTGAAAACCTCTTAAAAAAATATATAGAAAAAAAAATAATAAAATGAATAAATAAATAAATAAAAAAAAAAAAAAATAAATAAATAAATAATAAATAAATAACTAACTAAATAAATTAATATAATAATAATGATAATAGCAACAATATATATATATATATATATATATATATATATATATATATATATATATATATATATATATATATATATATATATATATATAAGAAAAGAAATACAAACAATAAAACAAATAAATAAATGAATTAATTAAAAACTTTCACCTTCACATCATCTTGACTCTTCTAAATGGAACACATCAGGTCAACTCTGAAATTAAGCATATTACTTTAATTTCATCAGTTTATTTCTTCACCTAAATTGGATTGCCAGCTTAATAATCTTAGTTTTTGCATAAATATTAAATGGAGAAGAGACAGAGAAAGGGAAGAGTTTGGCATAGGTAAAAGATACTTAAATGAACCAAGCAAGACACATAATTTCACACCATTCAAAATCCAGGAACCATAGCCTCCAAGGTAGCACCTCACCAAGAGTTCTGCCAAGAAGTCAGACCACCAGCAACAGATTTTAGTGATGCTCAAATAATCCCAGCCAGCTCTTAAAATAACTCATCAACAACTCTACACTCATGGCTCTCCATTAGTAGCTGGGAGTAGGAAAGAAGACTCATCAGAAAGATAATATAAAAGTATAAAAATTAATACTGAAAACAAAATTGATTTACTTTCATGTGTGTACTTTATGTGCACTTCACTAACAAAATAATTATTTTCCAACCAAAATACAGAAGTGTTTCTATATATATTTTTTCAATAATCAAGAACTGAAATTTGCAGCTTCATTTATGCCTGTTAATATGAATGGAACACATAAATGCCTATAAAATACTATTATTATGTGTAGTGACAGCCTTTGAAGGCCTGTTCTTGCATCCTAATTAATTTGTGTTACATTTTCAAGACAATTTGATCATAATAGGCAATTTGATTGGTGAGAAAAGGTAACAAACTATTCAAAGTATAGAATGTGGACATGGAATGGTAGAGACGATAAGTTTGGTTTTACATAATCAACAGAGAGAGCTATTCAAGAAAGTAGCAAGATATGTACAGCTAAACACCACACCAAACATTCATGCAAGAATTCCATTTCATAACAAAAATATATCATACAAATACTAAGAGAAATAATTCCCAAAAGTTTAGGTACTGTAGCACTGAAATAAATAAAGGATTTAAAATTTACTGATACCTTTGGATTATGAAAATAACATGCATATTTTCATGGAAAGTATAATCTACACATATATCAACAAACTTCAGACTAAATTATTTTGAAAGTTTACAATTATACATCAAAGTATCTATTCTTTGCTATGAAGTACATATTTTGTACATACTAACTGTGCTATAACAATGTACTAAAATTTTGAAAAAAAAATGAATTATGCAAAATAATGTTAACAAATGAAATAACTCCGTTTCATCAATTCCAGACTCTTACTACTAGTGATGATTTATGAACATTAAACCATGAGGGAGATTAACTGAATTTCAGCAGCATCTTATGGTTTGTAAAGCTACTTGATAAGGTAACACAAGTGTGCATGTCTTTGTTTGTGTATATGTATGCAAGTTTAATTCACCACAGTCACTACATTCAACCCTATGCTATTGTGCCTACTTGGTGCATCTATCACACTGAGTGATAGCCAAAATCGTGATAGCTGAAGTGAAGAACCTATGGTAATAATTCAAATTGACACTAGGACCTCCAAGCTGTCATTTTTTGTCACTTTTGCCCAGTTATTATACCATATAATAGTATAAAAATTAAGAAATAAAATAGTATGAAAAAGCTTACCTAATCAAGAACAACATAATAAGAACAATCATAACAACATGAATAAAATGCTTCTTGCTGTTGCTCTATTGCCGTGTCCCTTAGCATAATCTACCATTTATAGTCTGTAGGTTAGATTCCTTTTACTTTCATGATAATTAATTTTTACAGTGACAATACTGGTAATGATAATAATACCAGCAATAAAATAATGATGCAAGAGTTAGGGTAGGTAAAAGCAATGGAATAAGGTGCATCATATATGCCATCAAATACTCTACCTCATTTTGGAAGATTATGAGCTAAGGTGGATGGGTAGATTAGGGAAATATATGAAGAACTATTATTCCATAAAAGTATATACAGAAATTCAACTATCACGTGACATCATAACCTGGAAGTTTTTGAATGACGGACGTGCAACAGCAATAATTTTCATGTGTGATATAGAAATATGTGCAGCTTTTCAAGTATGGATGCAATAGCAGAGGGTTAAGTGTACTGTCACCTGGGCAACCTTTCCACTATAGAAAAAGCTCAGAGCTCGTACTGATTTTTAGGTAGAACTGAGACCACACCACACAACAGGACAGTGAGGTCACAACCCCTTGAGTTACATCCCGTATCTACTTGCTGCTAGGTGAACACAGGCTACACATTTGCCTTGCTATGCCCGGGACTCAAACCTGAGCCTTCTTGGCTGTGAGCCAAGTGTGCTAACCACTAAACTATGCAGTGTGTCAATATATATGCATGCGTGTGTGTGAATGTGTAAACACAAAAACACACACATATGGAGTGGAAACTTGGTTAGCAAACCCTTTTCGAACAAAATCTTAATCTCATAATTTGTTTCTCGAACAAAGTTACTGATTTCAAATGTCAAGACAAAACAAAAGCTGCCATTTATTACTAATCTATAACTTCTTTGAATATTTTCTTCTTTATATATTTAGAGGGAAGACAGAGTGTAAGACACTACATCAATCCTTGAAATATGTAAGTTGAATGTGATCCTGTTGAAGAGCCATGATGTACACAAACAGTTTTTGGCAAGCTCAGGAGTAATCCTGAGCCACCTACGGCTCTCTCACTGACCTCTTGATGTCATCACTAATGTACAACTGAATTTTCCCACTAGCATTTCCCAACAACAAGATGTCTAAGCATTATGATCACCTTTCTTTTGGTCATATATGGGTTGCATCTCTGTGTTAACTCTGAAAAGCTTCCCTCACTAGATCAATGATACAGAGAACACTTACTCTGTCTAAAAAGTATCTTTTCATGAGCTTTGTGTCACTAAGTTCATTCGGAGCATCTTTTCTAGATAAATAATTTCTGAACTGAGGTTGTGAAGCAGCCATTTTAGTAGTGGAAGTGTCTGTCATGAGCTGCTAAAACAGGGTGGATGAGAATGGATTAATCCATTTTACATTACATTATTCCTGAGAGAGAGAGAGAGAGAGAGAGAGAGAGAGAGAGAGAGAGAGAGAGAGAGAGAGAGAGAGAGAGAGAGAGAGAGAGAGATTATACTGTCTTAGCAAAACCTTACAAAAAAAGAAATAAAATAAAAATAGGATAAGATTAACATTACATTCTTGCTTTTGTACAATGAGATGAAAAATTAAACCTATGATGCTTCATATAATTTACTATAATAAAATGCTGAGGTCTTTTTAGCACAAAAAACAAGATTGTCATCTAATTTCTGACAGGCAAGTTGTTTTCTCTTCACACTTGATACAATTACAAAAGATTAATTCTTATCACACCAATAAAATAGCAGCTCTCATCCAAAACATTTGTACTCTTACATTTTCTCATACCTAGTTTAATGCATATATATATATATATATATATATATATATATATATATATATATATATATATATATATATATATATATATATATATATATATATATATATATATATATATATATATATATATATATATATATATATATATATATATATATACATATATATATATATTTTTTTTCTTTACACACACACACATGCACACACATGGATATATATATAGATAGATGGATGGATAGATAGATAGGTAGATAAAGACAGATAGATAAACAAATAGATATAAATATATGAACACTTCAATTTCTTCTTTGGTAATTATTCATGAGTGGTCTTTGACAATAGTGACCAACATAATCAGTAAATGAGTGTCTTGGCATCTCTAATTACCAAATACAAAAGATAATATTCAATTATAGCACAGAGATCATAGTAAACATTCCAACTCCATCCCATCTATCAAATTTTATGACATTGATTACATACAACCATATTAAAGATACACAAAAATGTCTTCTTACTGTAACTGATATTTCTGATATATTCATTAGTAGGCTCTATTGAGCAGGCATAAATATATCTTTTACCATTACTGATGACTCTTACCACATGACATAAGCGTGCCATCTGTTGATGCATATATGATGACATGATCAAACAAACAACCTATTAACGAGATGCTTATGTGAACATTATTAACTTTCATACCTACAGCACTCTTCATGGTTCGCGTTTCAGTGCATCGTGGGGTTTTTAAAAATATTCATTAAAAGATAGAAATGAAAAAATGCAGCCATATTGTGGAAAAACACGTTGTTTCATGTTGATGCGTGAGAGAGAAGGTTTCCCAGCATGCCAAACAAAGAGATGAGTTGACTCAGAGGCTTTGTACATACCCACGGGCACTCATACAAGATGTGTGATTGGTTCCCGGCACAAGATCGACCAATGAGAGCACAAGTGGATTTATCCCATGAGTTGATTGAATGCACCTCATCGCAGCCTCACCCAACATCTTTCCTTGTTGTATCTCGTCCACGATGTTGACTGTCTCGCATACTGTATCTTAGTGTTGTGTTCGCGATAATTTTTTTTGTTTAAGTAGTAATTCGTTAAGCCCTTACAATGCTGCCTAAATGCTGTGCTCCTGCGAAAGCTTCCTCTAGTGAGCCCAAGAGGAAGAGGAAGATGATGACCATCAGTGAAAAAGTGAAACTTTTGGATATGATCAAAGAGGGGAGAAGAGGGTGAGTGTTACGTATCGTATGAGAGGGGGAGAGAGAGAGTAAATGTATAATTACTGTATAAGGTTTTATAATTAAATAGATTTAAGTAAAATACTGTATATGTAAAGTATAAATACTGTTTACATATTTTAAACATTCTGGTACCCACATACACATACACAAAAATTCCTAGGAGGGGCAAATCGTAATCAACCACAGAATCTCTGAGCAAGCATTACAACTTTGTGACAAAGAAAAGAAATAAGAGTTATGTAGAGGAGAGATAAAAGATGGCTGCAAGATTGGGATGGGAGGCCCTGGACTGATATGAAGTTTCAGTAGCATGTGAATCACAATTGTAGCCTAAGTCTATGGAGCTGAAAGTGACAAATATAATGAATTTTCTAAAATGAAAATTATCATCACTTCTTAAAAAAAAAAAAAAAAAAAAAAAAACACACACACACACACACACACACACTTCAGATCTTAATTTTTTGTCACCACTCATACTTAGCTTTGAAGTACTAAAAGAAAAAAATGTGGACACATATTTATGATGTTGAACAATAAGAGAGAGAGAGAGAGAGAGAGAGAGAGAGAGAGAGAGAGAGAGAGAGAGAGAGAGAGAGAGAGAGAGAGAGAGAGAGAGAGAGAGAGAGAGAGAGAGAGAATATATAGGACTTTTAGCAAAGGATTGATAGGATAGAAGTACATAAGCAAAGATTCTTCTGCTGCTACCTCCTAAAAATTCATCTTAATTTGTTTTCTTTCTCATCACAATGTATTCTATGACTTGTCTTCATAACCATTGCAAAATCATAAAACTAATAGAATTCCTTTCTTAACATCTTATCTAAATTATTTATGCCTTATAAGATGTAGTTTACATGCAATGCAAAGACAAACTTACAGAGGAAGATAAGAAATGATGGAAACAAAGTGGGATTCAAGAATGAACTGCAGAACTGTAAAATGGAAAAGATGGGAAAACTTAAGCAAAGGGCAAATGAAGAAAAACTAACAAAACAAGACACAAATATAGCATTACATAAGAGAAAGGATATTAAAAAGTGAAACATTACATAAGATAACAAACCGTGAAAGAATGTAACATGGTATTTACATAAATAAAATTACAAGAATCCAAAAGATAATTCTGCTATAGCTACCCCTTGCAGAAGCTACCTAAAAACTGAAATGGCATTAAAGATAATGATGATGATGATGAAGTAGAAAGATGACAAAATAATATAATGTAATGATAAATAAGGTTGCCAACTAAAAAGTAAAGGCATATAACACTTGGAAATACTTGACTTACAGGAGAAAGAATACATGATGGAGTAATTCAACTGTCCACACTTAACCAATCCAACCAGGCTAAAAAAAAATATTCCTGAAGAGCTCAATGATGACTCATCAAACTTCAGCTGGATGGCTGATAAAGATTCATCCATTATTCCAAAAATTTTTAGCTGATCTCCAAAAACTTGTCTATTTTGTATGAGATTGATCTTGTGTAAGAGAATGTCAGTCAGGTAATGAACTAAATGAAATTAACAATTAATGTACAGTGATGCATGAAGATACAGTCAAATACAATAGTAATACTTTTATGATATATCAGCCAACAAATTATGTAGTGTTGGCTAGTTGTGATAAAATATTTACTTTTTGCTAGACAAAATATTTTCTTTATGGAATGAGTTGAGATGCTTAGTTGTAACTTAAAACATTAGTGAAGTATTGAAAACATGTATAATGCAATGATATGGAATGTAGAGAGGAAGAATATGAATGATAGAAGGTGTAATAAAATTTTTTGAGTGGAAAGGCAGAATGCCAGTGGGTAGACTAAGGAAGACATGGGATAACTCCTGAGGAAGGACCTCTAAAATAAAGGACCTGATATACAAGTTACACATTGATGTACAGTTTGGCAAGCTACCTTAAGGTGACAATGGCTGACCCATGAAACCTGCCTTTCAAAATAATGGAATAGTGAAAGCTGTCCTCCTTAAATTAGAGTGTATCTCCCACAACACAGCATTCCGTGACAAAAAAGCATAGTACTGTGAGGAGTGATTAACACAATGTATGAAAATTAGTATTCATACTTTCTGAAGAAAATTTTGTGATATTTTCACTTAGACTGGCCTTAGAGGATAATGATAAAGGTAACTAATAAATTAGTGCTTGTATCTATAGTTATGCATAAAGATGCATTTTGCACTAAACTTCTTGAACAAACCTTATCTAAAAAAATTATTGAGCTTCTTAGCTTCAATGATATAAAATGATGATGAAATTGCTAAATTCCCACAGTCAATACATGCATATGATACACTGTCTAGTTAAGAAGTAATGTAAGATGGAATACATAATTCATAGTACTTATAACCTACCATTTAGATTTCATGTAAAGAAAAAAGACATTAACTGAAATAATGTACAAAACAAAAATAAATAAATAAATAAAAAAAACAACATTGAAATTTTAAAATTTCTACGATTTAGACACTAACACAAAAAATTGATGTACTGCACACAGATGGTTGGCTTTCATGTTCTTGGGGGTCTGTAAATTAGCAAATGTGTATGAGATCATGGGATATCATATCAAGCTTACATACACTAAATCCTGACTATGAAATGACAAGATAATACAGACAACCATAAAATTTTGATTACCCTTTAAAACTTCTCTGAAGCTAGATATCTAGCCTACCCATATCCTTGTATATAATATTATCCATATGAAAAAAAAAAAAAAAAAAAAGATAAAGAAAGATTGAAAAAAAGACAGATATTACAAAATGTATAAGAACGATAGGCAACATAGAAAGTACAATAATAAAAACTATTAGAAACCTAAAGAATGGAATTTCATCTATAATTCAAGGTATCAAGAAACTGTGATTGAACTGATAGAGAAAATAAGTGGCTCAGCAGGTAAAGAAATTGGGCATGGATTAAAAAAACATTATTATTCCAATCTATGAGAAGAGTAGTACATATTGCAAAGATGCTCACCGCATCTCAGAAGTCATATCCATCGAGGTAGAATCTTCAGAAGATGAGGAAAATGTCCTTGTAGGAACATCAGATGAAAGTGAGGAGTCAGACATGTCCATACTGAGGCGCAGCTGAAACTGTTCCATGGTGGCTGTACGGCCAGCATCCCTGTGACTGGCTGAGGAGTGTCCTTCTTTGGGGCGTAATCTGTGTACATAAATATATTCTCAGCCATAGTTTCTATTTTACTTCGTACTGATCAATTGATAACGACATATGAATTAGGAATGGAAGTACAGTAAATCCTCGATATAATGGACTATATAGGGACAGGTCTGTCATTATATCCGAAGATCCGTTATCTCTGATGGAATACTGGACAGATCCGTTATATCCCAAAGTTTGTCTGGTATCTATACCCGCCGCCGCCCCGCTCCTGCAGCACACCAAGTGGAGTTCCTGCGACATGTCATTGGACGACGCCCTCACTATAATGGATGTTCATCCGTTATAGTGAGGGTTTGCCCGGTCGGGATATTTTGTCTGTTATAGCCGATATCAAATATATAGAGATCTATTATATTGAGGGGATTTACTGTGTGCAAATATATCTAGGCAACAAAGTAGCCTTTAGAAACTAAATAACTAAGAGAAGCTGGATAATAAAAAAGGACATCGAAAACAGAAAATGACATGTAAATGAATGCATAAATGCAGAGCATCAAGGAAGACAGAGATAACTAATTATGTATCTTTAATGTATCAGATTTTAAAAATGACAAAAATAACATAAGGCCTGCAAGGGCAGGATGTAAAAGAAGGGAATAATAAAAGATTAGTAAAAATTAAACGGCATTTAGAGCTGAAAGGCGGTGGTAATAGAAATATATATGCATTTCGCAAGTACGTATACAGGAAACTAAGAGCACAATCTTTAGCAACTTAAGTTTCCTCAGCATCCTTTTCACACAAGCATGCCAAATAAATCTGAGGGAGACATCAATTAAAATGTAAATAATTCCTATAACCAACCTGAGATAGAAAATTATACCTATATAAATAAAGAGAAAACATAAAACAACAATAATGAAAATAACAACAATAATAATAATAGTAATAATAATAATAATAATAATAATAATAATAATAATAATAATAATAATAATAATAATAATACTGTAATAACAATAACAATAATAATAATAATAATAATAATAATAAAAATAATACTGTAATAACAATAATAATAATAATATTGTAATACTACTACTACTACTACTACTACTACTACTACTACTACTAATAATAATAATAATAATAATGATGAAAGCAATCCATCTACTTATAAAGCAATCCTGCAATTCCACACAAGATGTTCCAAATAAAAATAATAAAGAAAAGGAGGAAAGAAAGAAAGAAAAAAAAAAAATGCAAGAGAGCATTACACAGGGCCTAATAAAAGACAAAACTTGACACATGAAACAAACCTGGTGGGTGTGGCAGAGGCTCCACGCTGATTCTGTTCCACATTGCTGCTGTTGGTGCTGGTGCTGGCAAGTGGGTGTTGTTCAGGTCCACACAACCTACAATTAGGGTCCTGAGGTTGAGCACCTGCCTCAGAGCTCCTCCCACTATTGTTTTGTATTGTATCCCTGGTCACCTCAGTGTTGTGATCCAGGTTGTTGAGAGGGTGAATGGTAGGATAGTAAGGTGGGGGAAGATCCTCTGGAGTTACATCATCAACATCAACATCCTCATACACTTCATCTGACCTCAATGTCACATCCCAATGTTTGGCAGGGCTGGAAGCAGCTCTAGATGTTGGCTGAGTTGATGTGCAAGGACTTCTGTAGCTGCCACCAATAGCTCCAATAAGTGCCAGAGCTCCTCCTTCATTACCTTCTGAGGATTCACCTCTTGCAGGTCCAAGCTGCACCATAAGTGGGCCCAAAGCTGGGTAGGAGGAGCTTGTCTGTGGCATTCTAAAAGAACTTTCTACTACTTCACTGTAAGGTGGGGGAGCATCTTCATGTGGAAAATAAAATGAAGGTGGTTTCCAGAGAGAATATGGTGGTGTTTGGCCATCTAAAAAGAAATCCACATGATCATTGCCATTACAGTATGCAGCATTGTGACAGCAAGCATTGCTATGGCAAGAATCTGGATTGGGTCCAATAGGAGAATCCAACTGGTCTTCATAATATTGCTGTTGAGCTGTAACAAAAAATAAATAAATGAATAAATAAATAAATAAATAAATAAAACAAAATAAATAAATAAATAAAAGTATGAGGATAAAGACTGAGAAAAACCTCAGAATTTATTTCAATTGAGGAAATACACAGTCAACAAATAAATAAAATTCATATGTAAATATTTTACACTTTCCATCAATAAAATCACTGAAAAATGCAACTTCTGTGTCATGTAAAAGATAATAACTGGAGAGATAAGTATGGAATGTTTTTTTATGTCAGAGCACCATTGGCCAATAGGAACAAAAACTTTTAATGGAAGACATAAAAAGATCCACTTATTGACGGTTCCCAGAGAGAGAGAGAGAGAGAGAGAGAGAGAGAGAGAGAGAGAGAGAGAGAGAGAGAGAGAGAGAGAGAGAGAGAGAGAGAGAGAGAGAGAGAGAGAGAGAGAGAGAGAGAGAGAGAGAGAGTTTACCTATAAATTTGTTGCAGGAGATGACTTAAACTCGTGATGTTCCGCTCACTTTCATCCACTCATCATAATTTTCCTTGAAACTATGAATAATACTTACTCTCACTATCTCTCTAGGTAGTTCATTCCAAGCGTGAACAGCTATATTTCCCGATATCAGTTGTGTATCCCGGCAATCTCAGCTTGAACTCATGACCAACTCTCGTTCTCCTCTCAGTGTCTAGCTCGAGGAAGTCCTCTCGGTCAATCTTGTCCACCCCCTTCACGCATTTGAACATCTGAATCATATCTCCTCGCTTCCTTCTTTCTTCCAAAGTTAACAGCTGCAGGGCATGCAATCTCTCTTGGTAATCCATATCTTGCAGGGTCGGTACTAAATTGGTTGCAGCTCTTTGCACCCTTTCTAGCTTCCTTGTGTGCTTCTTTAGGTGCAGTGCCCACACTACCTGGGCATACTTTAGTTTTGGCCTCAGAATCACTTCAATGATTTTCTTTACCAGAGACTCACTAAGGTGAACAAAAGTTGTTCTTATATTAGCTACTATTACCAACCCTTCTCCCACAATTTTGTTTATATGTTCCTCTGGTGACAGGTTGTCCTGTCTTTCTCTGTACATTTAATATCAGTCCCGCCCAAATTGTATCTTGCGTGTGGTCTGTGGATACTTCTTCCCATCTCCAGAACATGACACTTGTCAGCATTAAACTCCATCATCCACTTTACGTTCCATTCATGCAGGAGATCCAAGTCCCGTTGCAGCCTAAGACCGTCATCCGGTGTTATCACTTGTCGCATCATCTTAGCATCGTCCACAAACAGATTAATATAACTTCCCACTCCATCTGGTAGGTCATTTACATGTATTAAGAACATTAGGGGTGCCAACACCAATCCTTGTGGAACTCCACTTGTTACATCAGCCCATAAGGAACTCTCACCCCTTACCATTGTCTTCATTTTTCTCCCTGTCAAATAACTTTTCATCCATTCCAATAGCTTCCCTCCTATACTGCCATAACTTTCCAACTTCCAGATCAGTCTGCTGTGAGATACTTTATCAATGCCTTTCTTAGATTGAGATAAACACAATCAGCCCATCCTCCTTTCTGATTCACAATATCAATTACTCTAGAGTAAAAACTTAACAGGTTGGTGATACACGACCTTCCTCTTCTGAAGCCGAACTGGTTATTTGACAAACTTTCCTTTCCTTCCAGAAACTCCATCCATCTATCCTGTACCATTCCCTCCAGCACCTTCACCAATATGCACAATAGTGAGACAGGTCTATAATTTAATGGTGCCTCCTTACTTCCTTCCTTATGAATAGCTACTATTTGTGTCTCCTTCCATGTTTTCGGTACATATCCTTCTTCCAGTGATTTCATATATAGTTGATAAATTGGCCAGCTCAATTCTTCAGCTCAACTTTTTAACACCCAACCCGACATCTGGTCCCGTCCTAGTGCCTTGTTAACATCCAACAACTTGAGTCTCTTCACTATTTCTTCTCTATCAAAATCAATTGATTCCAACTTGTGTGCCCAGTATTTACCCTGCCTTTCTTGTTCCTCCAGCTAGTCCGTGTCCTACACAAATACTTCTTTAAACTTGTTCAGAACCTGTGCTATCTCCATTTCCTCTTCTATGATCTCTCCATCCATATTCAATCTTTTAATCTTAGTTTTACCACTAATATACTTATAGAAAAGCTTGGGGTCACTCATATTTAGCCTCTTCCTCTCTTCTGACCTTGGTGTATATATTTCTTGCTCTGTGGTAATTTTATGTTGTTCTTTCGTTCTTTCTCCGTCTCATACATCTCCACCTTCTGTCTCTCTCTTCTTTTGCCTTCCTGCATCTTTCATTGAACCGTATCTTCCTGTCCCTCCTTCTTGGCTTGATTAGTGGTACCGTTTTTTGAACTACCTTTTCATATATCCTCAGGATCTCTTCCAGGATTTCCTCGGAGTTTGCCCTTGGAACGTTCTCAAACCATTTCCATTCGCCAAACAATTTTCTCATATTCTCTACATCCGCCCTTTTAAAGTTGTATCTTGTTATTGTCGCTGATTGGGAACCACTCTCTCTCCCGTACTTAAGCCACACATCACAAGCTATCACAACATGGTCACTCTTACCCAGTGGGCTCTCCATTGTGATGTTGTCTATTTCCTCTTCTTTCCAGGTGAAAACCAGGTACAGTCTTGATGGATTATCTTCACCTCTCACCCTCGTTGGCTCCCTAATATGTTAGTACAACGCATTTTCAGTCATTTGATTAAATACTTTAGCTCCCCAACTGCCTTCCTCACATCCAGATTCTATTCCTTCCCAATCCACTTCCTTACAATTAAAGTCACCACAAAGCAGGATGCGATTTGAGCCTCTGGTTAGCTTCTCCAGGGTTTGCAGTGTCTCATATTGCATATCTTCGTGACTTGCTCTGGTCCATGCACCAGTAAATGGTGGTACGTAAGCTGTTATCACCGTTATTTTTTCATTTTCCTCGGTTACAACCTTGACAACTAGAACCTCTGCCAATTCTGTCCCCGTTTCTACCACATTCGCCCTCAGACCGTTGTGGACCAGTAAACATACTCCACCTCCTGATTTAACCATTCTGTCCTTTTTCCATATGTTATAGCTTTCCCAACCAAATAGCTCTAAGTTTATATCTCTCTTCACCTTTGTTTCTACCATACAAAACACCATGGGTTGCTTTTCCTTAAGCAAATCCATTATTTCAGGTCTTTTAGAATATAAACCATCTACATTGGAGTACATCCCTTTTAGATCCACAAAAACTCTCTCTGCCTCTACACAACTCGCTAAAATCTGGGAGTTTCCTCCCCTCCTGTTGCTCCTACCACTTCTTCTGATTCCATTGACTTGTTTACCTTCATCACTTTTCCTCTCCTTATCGCAAAAAAAATATTGTTTGGCTTCTTCTGATCTATCCTGGTTTAGATCCCTTGCCCTCTTCCTCATCTCCTGGTCCTTTATCCTTTCTGACAGCAGCAGGTCTTTATTAATGTAGACTCCCTTCAAACTCTCGGACCTACTCAACTTTCTCGCCATTGCTAGCACTTCTCTTGCAGTTCTTTCTGTATTGAATCTCACTCTAATAGGTCTCTTATTTTGTTCCTTATTTATTATATTGTATTTACCCAATCGTCTTATTTCAAGTAGGTCGTCCATCCAATGAGAGAGAGAGAGAGAGAGAGAGAGAGAGAGAGAGAGAGAGAGAGAGAGAGAGAGAGAGAGAGAGAGAGAGAGAGAGAGAGAGAGAGAGAGAGAGAGAGAGAGAGAGAGAGAGAGAGAGAGAGAAAAGTTGAAATATCATATTCATCATATATAAATTTCCTGAGTAAATAACTGATATAATAAGCATGAAATTAGATAATGAAGACTCACCTCTCAGTCTACGCTGCCTCAGTCTATGAATGAGGAAAAGCAGAAGGGCTAGAGAAAGGATGGCAGTAACAGCAGAGGCTACCATGCGCAGCCCCAGGTCAGTGGACGGGCCATCGGCATCAGGTAATGTGGGCAATTTGTCATCCAGGCAAATAAAGTCACAACAAGTTCTACCCAGGCGGAATGACTTGCAATTCTGTTGGATAAGAGAAATTTCAAATATTAAACCTGTATGCAAGTTTCAGTTGACATGATATTGCTACTGAGCATTATCACAATTTTCTTAAGAGTTCTCCCTTTCCCTTTACTTAATGAAGAAAATACTCTATGGAGAGAGAGAGAGAGAGAGAGAGAGAGAGAGAGAGAGAGAGAGAGAGAGAGAGAGAGAGAGAGAGAGAGAGAGAGAGAGAGAGAGAGAGAGAGAGAGAGAGAGAGAGATACACGAGGAAGCTCCTCCAAAAAAACAATCAGGTCTATGTGACTGAGGGGTGCTTACTGCCAAGTAACTTATACCAGTGAGATCCATTAGTGACAGTGCATGTGTAGAAAAGATAACATTGGGGAAAAATATCTCAGGTCAACAAAAACATTAAGAAAAGAATGAGTGACATGTGAGTAAGGAAGGTGTGCAGGCAGGAGTAACTGCATATTCTGCCACTCTGCCTACATCAATGACCAAGATGCATACATATGCAGCGATATACAAGAGCTGCATACAGAACACGGCACAGAGGATGCAGTAACATACAAAATAAGACTCTAGTGCAGATGCCTCTCCCTCACCCAACCCAGGTGAAAATGAAGGAAACACAGGTGATGAGAGGCAACACCTGATGGGATCAGATAAGGATGAACTCATCTCTTAGGTCATACTTCTCCAAAAAAGAAATGAGTCAATGTAACAGAATAATTCAATCCCTCAGATTATATAAGGACTGGATTATTAACAAAAAGGTACACATGACAGCTGGAGTTCATAAATGCTCATACAAATACTCAAGAGGCTGACATGAAAGCCTCCACCCAATGTATCATGATTAAAACCATAGAAAAGGTTAAGTGTAGAGTCTATGCCTCCTCTAATGAAAACATTAGAGAGGTCTTTGACTCTAACTTATTTATATCATTGAAACAAATCATGTAGTAAAGGAATAAATAAGTAAATAACAATAAAAATAATAACAATCTCTAAAGTCTAGATGTATGAATAAATAAATAAGAAAAAAACTGTTGAACTCTACATAAAGACATCAAATGAGCGACTGACCTGAGGAGGCTGGCAGAGCACTGACTGGCACTCCTTGTACTTGCCCTCTTCACAGCGGCATACAGTGCAGTAGTCTGGACCGGGGACAAACATTTCCCCATTGGCCACCCGCACCCCATCTATGGCCACACACTCCCATGATGACTTGCCACCTGCACATCAGATCCCATATCAATATTCAGGAATGCAGTAGATGACATCTTTTTTCTTGTCCTGCTAGATACACAGGTGTTAAAATGTGAAAGAAGACTGCATTAAATAATTTCTGCTCAGGTGAATACATACATCACCAAATTAATTTTTTTTCTTTTATACCATGTAGACTTTTCATGGAAATTTATGGGCTAAAGGGGACACTTTTTGGGGTACCTCCTATTTCAAAGCCCACCCGCTAGGGAACCATTGCCCCGAGTGAGGAAGCCCAACCTACACCTGGACCATGGACACGATTCGAACCCATGTGCTTGGAGACCCTAGCACTGAGATGCAAAAATAGTATTGTATACCTGATGGTTATTTCAATTACTACCACTTAAACAGTTTATTTACTGCCATTTGGGATTAACTGAGAAAATATATACCAATATCAAAATACATAAGTTTTATGTCCTTACTGTCAGCTGTAGCCTCACCTGCTCCCTGAACTACAAAGTACAGAAGCAGGATGGAAAGCATGACTCACTTCACTCTCATCATCTGAAAGTAAACCATTACAAATTACCAAAGGTTTGTCTAAAATTCTTCACTAAATGTATCACCCAAACTTCATGAAGCTGAAATATAGTACATTAAATGTATTTGTTTATGTCACAATTTACTGCATTGACATTATCAAACTCAACCACAAGCATGTCTATTTTGTTACTTATTGCACTGCAAACAGTTTGAATTGCCCTTTTTTCAGTAAAGAATGGAGTCATATGTTACTGTGTGTGTGTGTGTGTGTGTGTGTGGGTGTGTGTAATTCACCACCACGGTCGCCTACTGGTCACCCAGCCAGTCTTCCCCATTACGGAGCGAGCTCAGAGCTCATAAACCGATCTTCGGGTAAGACTGAGACCTCAACACACTCCACACACCGGGAAAGCGAGGCCACAATCCCTGGAGTTACATCCCGTACCTATTTACTGGTAGGTGAACAGGGGCCACACATTAAGAGGCTTGCCCATTTGCCTCGCCGCGCCAGGACTCGAACCCGGCCTTCTTGATTGTGAGTCGAGCATGCTAACCACTACACTACACGGTGTGTGTGTGTGTGTGTGTGTGTGTGTGTGTGTGTGTGTGTGTATATATATATATATATATATATATATATATATATATATATATATATATATATATATATATATATATATATATATATATATATATATATATTTAAGGACTTTCTTCTGTGAATATACACAATATCACAGGTAGTAATTCAAGAGTTGGCTTCTATAATATTGTAGTAGTGCAAATGCCAGTTTTGTATTGATTTCAGGCACATTTTCCTTATATTAGTAAAAGTTAGATCACAACAGTCACATACAAAATTGGTCCACATGGTTCACTAGCACAAAGTTGCGTTAATACTTACTAATAAACTCAAGCCAAACAACCATAAGATATATACAGCAGCTATAAAATGAGATACAGAAGAGTCAATAAATTTCTTTTTCTTGTATAAATCTTCTATCTCTAATCTAATATATGAGATTAATGTAATGGCTCATCAGGGAAATGACACTGCCTTACGATAAATACCATTTATCTGGATACACAAAAAACAAAAATCTCACAAACAATTCCAAATTTGTATAAATGACTTAGAAATGAATCATAATGGTAATCCACATGTCAGAATGGAATACAGGCAGATTCGACAGTGCATAGTTTTGATGGTGGAAATTGTAGGTCTTGATGGAACTTTCAAATGCCATCGAAACTTCCAATGGACATTTTCCACGGTTTATACAAATGATGGAAATAGACATATAAAATGCTCGCTCCTTAAGTATCATTAATATTTTATTACTAACTCATAGGTAATACTTAATATGAAAATTCAAACACAAACTCACAAATATAAAATGTTAGCTCTTTAAGTATATTAATGCCTTATTATAACTCAAAGTATGATAATCAAAAAATGAGATTATGGCAACATGTACTAAATGTAATCTATGAACTCATAGAATATTCAAAATACTATTTTGATCAACTGTCACTGTCATCGCTTGCACTCTTTAAAGCTAATACTTGCTCCAGGACCTGGCTGAGTGGCCTGGGGTAACTGATTTTGCATTGTACGCTTCAAATATCTTTTCCTGGTAGCAACAAAATGTGGTGCACTGGCATCGTTATGGTTTTCCCTGTGACCAGCTGGCACTGGGTGGCTATCAGTCCACATTCATGGTGAAGGACTTCAATTAATTTGTACACAATGATGTAATTTTCATTTCCTGCCCTGTTGCAACATTTCTTTGAGCCATTATGCCACTCCTCCAATACTGTTTGTTCTAATAACTTCACCAAATATACCCCAATAAGATGAAGGACATACAGAAGGAAGAAATTCGTGTGGATTTCATAAACTCGAGCAGTTGGTGAAAACTTTGATGATGTGAAGGTCCTGAAAAATCTTGAAATGTGATCAGTATTTGTTCTGGGGGCAAGAATGGTGGTGACATGACTTCTTGTAAAAAATTTCAGGACTTGTATTTGCGGTAATACAGGCAAGACAGACCGCATTCCTTTATCTTTCTCCATATGGAAGTTTCGACAGTACTGTATTGGAAGGTTTGACGGAGTCGTCAAAACAGAATTAATTTGAATCATCTTGATACCATCAGAATATATAGACCATGTGTTACTGGAGAATACTGCTCGTTAGTGACTTGTGGAGTAGTGGTAGTTAATGTCTGCAAGAATTATACCTTTACTTTTACATACCAATCTGACACACAAACACTCACACACAACACAAATATGAAAATTCTTGACGGTGAAAGTACCACCGTTAGATCATAGTCTTCAAAGGGTGACAATGCTTCCACAACTTCTTAATTCTGCTCTAAATAAGTGAGGAGAGTAAGGAGCAGTGTCAGTGGAGCCTTTTGGGGGGCGGTGAAGGCAAAACAGGCTAGCACAGTACATGACGCGGGAAGCAAATCAGCAGCTTCCGAGCATCACCTCCCGCCACATGCTCCTCCTCCAGTCACCATCCTGTTCACTGCTCAGGCGCCTCTCCCTGCGTCAAGGAGCACGAGGCAAGGCAGGGCACCAGGGAGTATGGATGACAGCTCACCTCCAGTACACACATTACCGCAAGACACCTCCCCTTCGCCTCACTGTCAACAACTACTACTGAAGGTTTCGGTACTCGCTACTCGGTTTTTTTTTTTTTTTTCGATCACTCTCTGAGTTCAAATGATTCATCACGCTACTCTGTGTCCACCAGTTTTGTCACATTTTGTGGAAACTTAAGTGAGAATTTTTAGGTATTCTAGGTGTAACCAATATCCGCCCGAGGTGGTAAGTTGTAAGAGAGCACAGTGCTGCCATCTTTTTCTTCGTCTAGATGTCGAAATGTACATAATTTTTATGGTCTGGTATAGCAAATTCAAGTGAAGAAAGTGTGCGAAGAAATCAGGATGCACTTGCATTACAAGAAGGGCGCAGGCGCGCGCGCACACACACACACACACACACACACACACACAGCATCATGATTAGCGTCGACATACTAAAGTATGAATACTAATTTTTTTCAACTTCAATAAGCCCTATTTGTGTGTGTGTGTGTGTGTGTGTGTGTGTGTGTGTGTGTGTGTGTGTGTGTAATTCACCACAGTCACCTTCTGGTCACTCAGCCAGTCTTCCCCATTACGGTGCGAGCTCAGAGCTCATAGACCGATCTTCGGGTAGGACTGAGACCACAACACGCTCCAAACACCGGTATAGCGAGGCCACAACCCCTCGAATTACATCCCGTACCTACATGCTGCTAGGTGAACAGGGGATACACGTTAAAAGGCTTGCCCATTTGCCTCGCCGCGTCCGGGACTTGAATCCGAGCCTTTTCGTTTGTGAGCCGAGCGTGTTAACCAATACACTACGCACTGCGTGGTGTAATTCACCACCACGGTCATCTGCTGGTCACCCAACCAGCCTTCCCCATTACGGAGCGAGCTCAGAGCTCATAGACCGATCTTCGGTAGGACTGATCCACAACACACTGCACACACAGGGAAAGCGAGGCCACAACCTCTCGCGTTACATCTCGTACCTACTTGGTGCTAGGTGAACAGGAGCTACACATGAAGAGACTTGCCCATTTGCCTCGCCGCGCCTGGGATTCGAACCCGGCCCTTTTGGATTGTGAGCCGAGCGTGCTAACCACTACACTACGCGGTGTGTAATTCACCTCGGTCTCCTGGTCACCCAGCCAGTCTTCCCCATTACGGAGCGAGCTCAGAGCTCATAGACCGATCTTCGGGTAGGACTGAGACCACAACACACTCCACACACTGGGAAAGCGAGGCCACAACCCCTCGAGTTACATCCCGTACCTATTTACTGCTAGGTGAACAGGGTGTGTGTGTAATTCACTGTTTGATCTGCTGCAGTCTCTGACGAGACAGCCAGACGTTACTCTACGGAACGAGCTCAGAGCTCATTATTTCCGATCTTCGGATATGTCTGAGACCAGGCACACACCACACACCGGGACAACAAGGTCACAACTCCTCGATTTACATCCCGTACCTACTCAATGCTAGGTGAACAGGGGCTACACGTGAAAGGAGACACACACAAATATCTCCACCCGGCCGGTGTGTGTGTGTGTGTGTGTGTGTGTGTGTGTGTGTGTGTGTGTGTGTGTGTGTGTGTGTGTCGCTGATCAGAAGCTGCATAATTATATTTACCTAACCCATAAACTACCTGTAATGGTAGCAGCAAAATAAATAAATAAATAAATGAATGAATAAATAAATAAATACAAATAAATAAATAAACAAATACACAAAGAAAGAAATAGTAAACAAAATAGTCAATTACAACAAAATAGAAAATAGGAAAATAAAGTGGGCTTATAAACGTTACACAAATAATTTTGAAAAATAACCTTTCGAAAAAACGCTGCCAGACCCGAATGCTTTATATATACTGACTAGGGACATATTTTAACTAATACCAAAAATATAAAGAGATTCCAAATCCCAGTAAATATCAAAGATCTTTTAAAAGAACTATAAATAAAATGTTGGAACCTTGACACATCTTAGAAAAAAAAAAATATCCCCCCATTCTCACTTCAAAGGAACGAAACACACTTTAAAGAATATGAACAATCTTTTTCAACACTTTTGAGAGAGTTTGAGCAAGAAATAAATAATTCACAAGGGTAACAGCAAAACTATTATTGAAACATTAAAACCGTTAGAGAACAATTCCACTTTCCACTAATTCCACTGACCAGGAAAGCGAAACACTTTAAAACACACCAACTATTTTTTTTTTTAAACCTTAACAACTTGACACTGCCTCTAACAAATATTTTCCAAGAACGGTCCTGAAAATTTGGCGCCAAAAAACAGCCTTATTTAACACAAAAACAACAACATGTTGCACCCACACACGAAAGGAAAAATAAAAACACTTCAAACACAATCAAATACTTGTAGAAAGCATAAAATCTTACTATTCAGCTCAAATAACCTGTCCCCAGGAATGAAAGAAAATACTCCTGGAATCTGGACAGGCCGGGATAGGCACATCCAAGATGGCGGCAGGGCCGAGGGGCCTCACTTGAACCTTCACCAAACCAAAATCTGCCCATGGCGGGTATATCTCAATAGTTGATATGAAAGCTTAGTAATGCGGCTGCATGTTGTAGCAAGACAGGGATATAATAATGAGTGATATAACTTGAAATGACGAATAAATAGAGATTGAAGATGGCGGCGGGGTCTGGGGCCGGGTAGACTCTCCCCCTCTACCTCACATAAAAACATTTAAAAATGGCACGAAAGGCATTTGATGATTTATCCTGAGTTATCCCTTGGCTGTGGCTCGCCTTATAAACACTCACTTTGATAACGTAGTCCTGCTTCTGTGGTTCGGTTTCCTGACTTAGTCCAGTAATTAGATTAACTGGAGACGTGGAAACACCAACGCAGTCTTGTTATTGTCACTAGAACCCTAAAAACATGTGCACTCATGAAATCCCGTACGAGTCACTTCAATCAGAGCCGTCTGAGTGTAGAAATGTCAATATGTCACTAGAATCATAAAAACACTCTTACAATACCGTATCAAATCAACTGGAAGCTTTTAAATGTGGTAGTACTTGCAAATTCGTACACCTCCTGCCGTCACGAAAGACTGAGGAGTATCTGGGACTCGGGAGTGGGAG
Organism: Portunus trituberculatus; assembly: GCF_017591435.1. Classification (NCBI taxonomy): domain Eukaryota; kingdom Metazoa; phylum Arthropoda; class Malacostraca; order Decapoda; family Portunidae; genus Portunus; species Portunus trituberculatus. The sequence continues at coordinate 24,204,203 of NC_059271.1, read as the reverse complement.
ACAGTGGGAGTGGGAGGGTGGATAGCACCGAGGCGCCACTGTCTGTCTTTGTGTAGCTACAGTCGACTTATTAACTAGCATATTACTTGAAAAAGAAAGTTTGCCATCATAGTGGTATTGATACTACTGCATAGATAGGTAGTACAACTTGACCTATACTTATATTCGTACTAATAAGAATGATATAATTAGGTATTAATTAAATAATGCGAATCCTGCTGGTTCCTCACTGTTACGCGCGCTTTAACTATAATATGACATTTTGATCAGGAATGTCTTAACCAGGCTATGGCTTGTTACTGTACGCTTGTTTCATCTTAAGGTGGGGTAAGACGTGCCACTTAAAGAACTGAATCTAGAAAGTACATTTTTATGATTTTGGGGGATTTCTGGGTTTGTTGTGGTGCTTTGGGATGTTATCTTCAAAGTCCACACCCGGGTCACGGTTTTTAAAGGAAAACAATGAAGCACAAGAATTTACAAAATAATATTTCTTACTGGGCCCGAAATAGAATGATGGGGTAAGATTTTTTTTTTTTTTTTTTACATAGGGAAGAGGGCCAGCCAAGGGCAAAAAAAAAGAAAGTTAGAAAAAAGCCCACTTGAGCGCTGGCTCTCCAAAGAATACAAAAGTGCCAAAACCGTCAGCCAGAATTAGGGCAGCAAATGCCTCGATACCTCCCTCTTAAAAGAAGACAAGTTGTAAGAATTCGGAAATACAGATGCAGGGAGGAAGTTCCAGAGTGTACCAGTGAAAGGGAAGAATGATTGAGCGTACTGGTAAACTCTTGCATTAGAGAGTTGGACAGAATAAGGATGAGAGGAAGAAGAAAGCCTTGTGCAGCGTGGCCGCAGGAGGAGGGGAGGCATGCAGTTAGCAAGATCAGTAGAACAGTTACCATGAAAATAGCGATAAAATATAGAAAGGGATGCAACATTTCGGCGGTGAGAAAGAGACTGAAGACAGTTAGTCAGAGGAGGGAGTTGATGAGACGAAGAGCTTTCGATTCCACCCTATCAAGCAAAGCTGTGTGACTGGAACCCCCAAACATGCGAAGAGTACTCCATACAGGGACGGATAAGGCCCTTATACAGAGTAAGCAGTTGGAGGGCGAGAAAACTGGCGGAGACGCCTCAGAACACCTAATTTCATAGAAGCTGTTTTAGCAAGAGATGAGATGTGAAGTTTCCAGTTAAGATTATGAGCAAAGGACAGACCGAGGATATTCATTGTGGAAGAGGGAGACAGTTGAGTGTCATTGAAGAAGAGGGATAGTTGTCTGGAAGGTTGTGTCGAGTTGATAGATGGAGGAATTGAGTTTTGAGGCATTGAAAACTACTAGATTTTCTCTGCCCCAATCGGAAATTTTAGAAAGATCGGAAGTCAGGCGTTCCGTGGCGTCCCCGCGTGATCTGTTAATTTCCTGAAGGGTTGGACGTCTCTGAAAGAACGTGGAAAGATGTAGGGTGGTATCATCAGGATGGATAGGGCAAGAAGTTTGGTTAAGAAGGTCATTAATGAATAATAGAAAGAGAGTGGGTGACAGGACAGAACCCTGAGGAACACCACTATTAATAGGTTTAGGAGAAGAACAGTAGCCGTCTACCACAGCAGCAATAGAGCGGTCGGAAAGGAAACATGAGATAAAGTTGCAGAGAGAAGGATAGAAGCCGTAAGAGGGCAGTTTTGAAATCAAAGCTTTATGCCAGACTCTATCAAAAGCTTTTGATATGTCTAACGCAACAGCAAAAGTTTCACCGAAATCTCTAAAAGAGGATGACCAAGACTCAGTAAGGAAAGCCAGAAGATCACCAGTAGAGCGACCTTGACGGAAGCCATACTGGCGATCAGACAGAAGATTGTGAAGTGACAGATGTTTGAGAATCTTCCTATTCAGGATAGATTCAAAAACTTTAGACAAGCAAGAGATTAAAGCTATAGGACGGTAGTTTGAGGGGTTAGAACGGTCACCCTTTTAGGAACAGGCTGAATGTAGGCGAACTTCCAGCAGGAAGGAAAGGTAGAAGTCGATAGACAAAGTTGGAAGAGTTTGGCCAGGCAAGGTGCAAGCACAGAAGCACAGTTTTTGAGAACAATAGGAGGGACCCCATCAGGTCCATAAGCCTTCCGAGGGTTTAGGCCAGCAAGGGCATGGAAAACATCATTACGAAGAATTTTGATTGTAGACATGAAATAGTCAGAGGGAGGAGGAGAGGAGGGACAAGCCCAGAATCGTCCAAGGTGGAGTTGTGAGCAAAGGTTTGAGAAAAGAGTTCAGCTTTAGAGACAGAAGAGATGGCAGTGGTGCCATCAGGATGAAATAAAGGAGGAAAGATGAAGAAGTGAAGTTATTTGAGATGTTTTTGGCTAGATGCCAGAAGTCACGAGGAGAGTTTGAGTTTGAAAGATTTTGACATTTCCTATTTATGAAAGAGTGTTTGGCAAGTTGAAGAACAGACTTGGCATGATTCCGGGCAGAGATATAAAGTGCATGAGATTCAGGAGATGGAAGGCTCAAGTACCTTTTGTGGGCAACCTCTATCATGTATAGCACGAGAACAGGCTGAGTTAAACCAAGGTTTAGAAGGTTTAGGTTGAGAAAAGAATGAGGAATGTACGCCTCCATGCCAGATACTAACACCTCTGTTATGCGTTCAGCACAAAGAGATGGGTCTCTGACACGGAAGCAATAATCATTCCAGGAAAATCAGCATAATACCTCCTCAGGTCCCCCAACTGGCAGAGGCAAAACGCCAGAGGCACCTTCGCTTTGGGGATCCTGCGGAGGGATTGGAAAAATAGGACAAGATACAGAAATGAGATTGTGATCGGAGGAGCCCAACGGAGATGAAAGGGTGACAGCATAAGCAGAAGGGTTAGAGGTGAGGAAGAGATCAAGAATGTTGGGCGTGTCTCCAAGACGGTCAGGAATACGAGTAGGGTGTTGCACCAGTTGCTCTAGGTCATGGAGGATAGCAAAGTTGAAGGCTAGTTCACCAGGGTGGTCAGTGAAGGGAGAGGAAAGCCAAAGCTGGTGGTGAACATTGAAATCTCCAAGAATGGAAATCTCAGCGAAAGGGTAGAGGGACAGAATGTGCTCCACTTTAGAAGTTAAGTAGTCGAAGAAATTACTATAGTCAGAAGAGTTAGGGGAGAGATAAACAGCACAGATGAATTTAGTTTGAGAGTGACTGTTAAGTCGTAGCCAGATGGTGGAAAATTCGGAAGACTCAAGAGCGTGGGCACGAGAGCAAGTTAAGTCGTTGCGTACATAGACGCAACATCCAGCTTTGGAATGAAAATGAGAATAGAGAAAGTAGGAGGGAACAGAGAAGGGCTACTGTCAGTTGCCTCAGATAGCTGTGTTTCGGTGAGGAAAAGAAGATGAGGTTTAATAGAGGAGAAGTGGTGTTCCACAGATTGAAAATTAGATCTAAGACCGCGAATGTTGCAGAAGTTAATGTAGAAAAAGTTGAGGGAGGTGTCAAGGCATTTGTGGTCTTCAACAGGAGAGGTGTCCGACCTGGGGACATTTTGGTCCCTCCCAGAGGGGACTCCAAGGCGTTGTTTATTTTGGGTCACATTTTTCTTTTAAATTTTGATTTGGAGTGAAGGGTGTATGTGTGGGAAGTGCATGTAGTTTTGTGTGAAGAAGGAGAGCTGTCTTTAGAGGGTAGGCTGTGACTACCCCCTTGAGTTGTGAGACACAAAGGGAAACATTCAACGAGATCACAACTAGCTTTAATGGAAGGTTCACAGCACCTCCTGAACTAGTGCTATTAGATCTCACTGGGAGTAAGTTATTGTTTCGGTAGGTGTCTACTACCCCCAAAGGTCCCTCTTACCCCGCAAACTGAACATGAAGAAACAAATCCTTATTGGCATCAAGGACAGATAAAAAAAAAACTTCCTTGTTATCACTGTATTCTTTCACATTGCCCATGAGCCAAATTTATTGGTACAAATTAAACGAACAAACAAACAAAAACAAAATAAAAAAAACTCTCCCTCATCAGCATCTATCCCTGCACAACTTAATGACATAAACCTCTTCCTCAGCATCATCATCATAACCATCTATCCCTGCACATTGCTCATGAGCCCAGCTTTTGCAATTTGCACAAGAAACCCATCCTTCCCCTCTTATGGAGTCCATCTTACCCCATTAGTAAATATTCAAATGTCGAAGTTTTTACCAAAGTATCTATGTTTACTATGCCAATTTACGGCATCTATATATCATGTATACACTCATGGGCATGTATAACATATATAAGTACTAAATCATTATGATAATTATTTCAATATAAAACAAGCAGTGTCTTACCTTGCGCAAATAAAATCAACACTGTATAAAATGACAAATTTTTCCCTGTGAAGCGCCAGGAAAACTTTACGTGCCTGTATACTGGCAGTGATGACGTCATTGTTGGGCGACGTGAAGGACATCTAGGATTTAAATTTTGAAACTTGCCCTTTATGCTAGGATTTGGAAGGGATGTTCCGTCTTACCCCATGGGTCCGTCTTACTCCACCTTCCCCTAACAACCATCAAGCAAACATAAACAGTGTGTCTGCATGCCCGTATCTTTCCTTCTATCGGAAAAAAAAGGACAACGAATCGGTCCTATAGGATTATTTTTATTCAGCTGACGACATCGCAAGACCTGGAAGATTATTTATTAATTTCTAAATACAACAAACTTTAAAGAACGAGTGGTTACGTAATATTTACTACTAAATATTACGTAACCACTAGGCGTCAGAACAGGAAAATATTTAGTTTAGTATACCTTTAAATCCTGCGATATGCAACAATTAACAGCATTATATGTAATACATGGAGTGTCTTTAGGTATTTGCAAAATGTGTCCAGGTGTGGTGAAGGTTTGGTAAATGTGATGTGTGTGTATGTGTGTGTGTGTGTGTGTGTGTGTGTGTGTGTGTGTGTGTGTGTGTGTGTGTGTGTGTGTGTGTGTGTGTGTGTGTGTGTGTGTGTGTGTGTAATCTATCACCACCACCACTGCTATTATTATAATTGTTGCTACTACTATTCCTACTACTATTACCACCATCACCACCACCAACACTACTACTACTACTATTATTACTACTACTACTACTACTACTACTACTACTACTACTACTACTACTACTACCATCACCACCACCACCACCATCACTACTTCAGCTCCTGATGGTGGTTGCGTGTGCCATGTTTTGAGGAATGAGTTTGCTGCAACTATATATATATATATATATATATATATATATATATATATATATATATATATATATATATATATATATATATATATATATATATATATATATCAAGAATATGAGCTTGGGCCTAATGATCAACAACACGTACAGGCCTATTAACGTAAAACTGACAACTGTGTCGACCAAAATTGTCGTCCCCCCAAAAAAATGTTGCCCGGGGTGGACCGCCCGCTCGGACACCCCTTAGCTCCGCCACTGCACACACACACACACACACACACACACACACACACACACACACACACACACACACACACACACACACACACACTAAAAAAAGAATACTTCACAAAAAGAAAAGTAAATAAATAGATAAAAATGAATGTCATAAAAAGATGTATGAATTAAAAATGAAACGGAAAATGGAAAAAGGAGATGGCGGGAGCAGGTAACGACGGAAAAGACTGCACGACAGACAGGACCCATGAGAGATAAGAGATACATAGACAAAGTAATCAGAGAAAAGAGGAGAGATAGTACAGAAAACCTTAAAAGTAGAATTAATCAAAAGTTGGCACACGACAAGGCGAGAAGAGATAACATTATATTAAAAAAAAACCCTTGAATTGCTGCCCTAGACATGCATTAGCATAAAGCCGTGACTCACAGGTGATCAGGAGATAGCATTAGTTCAATTTAGTGATCTTGGAATAGTTGTAAATGATGGTTCTAACTGCGATTATTTGGTCTGTCTATAGTTATTGCTCAGCACGAGTTTTTGTTCATTAATTCAATCTTCGTATCAAGGACTGGCATTGTTCCTTAAATGTCTGTTCCATGTTGTGCCAGATCGAATTGTTGTTATTTACAGGTTATTTGTCTGATTCTTTCCATATATAGAAAAAAAAAGAAAATAAATAAAATAAGGTCACTATATGCTGGCCACGACACATGCCTGTAGTTACCTTAATACGTCCGCGTAGTCATGACTTAGTGGGAAGGAGTGGAATAATCTTAGTTCTAGTACGTACATACACTGTTTAGTAACACACACACACACACACACACACACACACACACACACACACACACAAAACGAATCTGATGGCATGGTAGATGTGAAAGTTTTATGCTAAGTGTGTGTGTGTGTGTGTGTGTGTGTGTGTGTGTGTGTGTGTGTGTGTGTGTGTGTTTATATGGTGTCAGTTCTGCATACTTGTAGCCTACCAAAATAAGGTTTCTGGTTGTGGCCGGATGATGGGGGCGGATCGGTGACACAAGAACGGCAGTGCCACAGACAGGGAATGGCGCTCTTGCTTCAGTGAGCGTCGCACAGTCGCCACACCCATCTCTTGTCTCTCATAAACTCTCCTCCCGTTTGAGAGAGAGAGAGAGAGAGAGAGAGAGAGAGAGAGAGAGAGAGAGAGAGAGAGAGAGGAGGGGAGGAGGTAATCGCAAAAGGACGCATGCGCAAGAGTTCTCACAGCCGCCTCACTGGGGGCCGCGGATGGTGCCTGGTGGTGTGTGCGCGTAAGTCAGTATCAGTCGTGCGTAGTGGCTGGCCCCTGGCACTGCCCTTCTCGCTCAGGATATTTACGTCTGCTTCACTCTGAAAGGTAAGCCATGTTGATATGCACTCAGTATTCCCAAGAAGTGGCGCACTTTGAGGTATAGGAGATGGACGGGTAGGCCGAGCTGAGACCACCACTACGTTTGGACAGAAAGCGCGGGAAGACTGCTATCGATCGTTCGCGTACTGGAAAACGCGCCAAAACATAATAAATGCCATACAGCGAAACTTTAGAAATTTCAGATCTTTTCTGGCGACTCCCTTCTTGTCTATCAACTAGGGAAGGAAGGTCATGACATACCCGAAACCCTCTTTTTGATGGCCAAGACGAGCGGTCATCCAGAGGCCAAAGGTTGTTGGTGTGGAGACGCGCTAAGTGTTTGCCCCTCTGCTCCTACTGATATATTAACCACGCGTCGATATTCAAGGGGATGATGGATGACCTACGCACACATGTACACGCCGAGGATTACTAGGAAAAAGCATTCCGTATACACGCAAAACTGACATTGACCTTCAGGGAAAATGAAAACAAAGAGAAAGAAAAAAAAAAAAAAAAGCTGTTGCGAGCACATCAATCGGTTCGTGATAATCATAAATAAAACAGGCACTGGCAAAGGCTAATTCGATACATTCCGTCACCCTCGCTACTTGCGCCACAACAAACGCTTCAGCAGGTGCCTCGTGTCAGCGGGAGCCACACATGACGGCCAGCAAAGGAGGAAGAGGAGCAGGGAGGGCGGAAAGGATCACTCAGAGCTTCCGGACATCCACCCTCGCTGTCCTCCCCATTCCTTGAGTCTCTGCCGCAAACCTTCCTCGTGTTATTATGCATCACTGCTTTCGTTCGGGCGCCGTTCTGAATATTTAAAGAACACGAGGGAGCAAGGCCCGTTCCCTGAGATTCCAGTGTCAGTTTAAGAGAATCCAGGAAGTGTTATGGCTGGAATCTGGGGAGGAGGAGGAGGAGGAGGAGGAGGAGGAGGAGGAGGAGGAGGAGGAGGAGGATAGGGGAAGGAAGAGGAGGACAGGGCAGGGATGAGAAGGTGGGTAAGATAAAAGAGACGAAAAAGTATGTGAAAAAAGATGATAATGATGGAATGCAGGAGAAAAGAAAACGCGTTAGAATACTTTCTTGTGGGGATCGTGACTTCAGATAGTATTAGATAGCGGGTCATGGCTGGTGAGTGGCTGGTGAAGGAAGGTCGTGCGGCGGCCTGTTGTACGTGGCTGGAGTGCGTGGGTGGGTGGGTGAGTGGGCGCAGAAGGTGGCTAGGTGGGCGTAGGCATTGAAGGTGTGTTTACATGCATGACGTCAGCATCTTTCCATCACACACACACACACACACACACACACACACACACACACACACACACACACACACAGCTTACATCATCGCCAGCAATACAGTGACGCACAGAGAGAGAGAGAGAGAGAGAGAGAGAGAGAGAGAGAGAGAGAGAGAGAGAGAGAGAGAGAGAGAGAGAGAGAATGTTTGCGTTTATCAAGCACTTATCTTGCAATGACGAGGAATAGAAATCTCTCTCTCTCTCTCTCTCTCTCTCAAATATTTATCTTCCATAACAATTACATTTCATATTTTCCTCTTTGAAACATCTTTAAAAGCTCTCGATTCACACACACTTTTCTGCCCCTTAATCTTTTCTTTTTTTTGCAGTGGTAATCTTAATCCTCTTATCGTCGTATCTTATCAGTAGCCTGTCCTCCCAAAATCCCGCTCCTGGCTACACTCATCTCTGTGTTCTTTGTTTCCCATTTTATCTATGTCACTTTCATGTGTTCCGTATTACATATTGATTAAATTTGAATCTAGAGCTGTTCTTCCTTTTTGTTTTATCATGATGGTTGCTTCTTTTTTCTGCCTACCTGTCCCTCCGTCTGTTTCTGCCTTTCTATCTGTTTTGTATTGATTTCTTTATCTGTTTCTTTAAATGGTTATTTTTTTCTCTTATGTGTTTTATATCGCTTATTACTGTCTTTGTTTTTGCTTGTCTTTCCCTGCTTCTGAGTATTTCTATCTTTTATTTGCCTTCACCTCTCTCTCTCTCTCTCTCTCTCTCTCTCTCTCTCTCTCTCTCTCTCTCTCTCTCTCTCTCTCTCTCTCTGCGTTTTCGTCTTTTTTCGATGTTATCCTAAAGTTGCTGCCTCACAGCGGGCAACACCTGTGCTTCCCTGACCGGCCAGGTGTGTTGGGGCTGAGGGGGAAGATGAAGGCACGCCGGGAGAAGGCAGGCAGGGAAGGCAGGCAGGGAAGGCAGGCAGGGAGGCAGTACAGGTGGCTACACGTGGGGAAAAACTGAAGAAAAAAAACAGAAAATAAGCGGAAAATGCATTAAAGTGTATATACATTTTTCTCTCTCTTTTTCGTATTATGTATTCACTCGACTCATTATTTAGAGAGAGAGAGAGAGAGAGAGAGAGAGAGAGAGAGAGAGAGAGAGAGAGAGAGAGAGAGAGAGAGAGAGAGAGAGAGAGAGAGAGAGAGAGAGAGAGAGAGAGAGAATCAGCATTAAGCCAGGCAATAAGATGATAGGTACTGTAAGCTGTGCAGATGGTTCACTTGTATGGGTAGATCGCATGTGCTAATCAAACATAAACGAGGGTGTAGGTAATGCGGTGGTGCATACAATACTCGGTTCCATTTAATAACAAGTGATGATGATGCTTTGAAATGATGGTGATATATGTTACTGTCTTCTTCTTTCTCTTGCTTCTATTATTCATGTAATTTCTAAACATTTCGGAGTTGATAATTGTTTTTTTTTCATATCTGTCCGTCTGTTTGTGTGCATGTATGGGTCTCTCTCTCTCTCTCTCTCTCTCTCTCTCTCTCTCTCTCTCTCATGATCAAGTTACAACCACACATATGCTCCTCTCGGTAATCGACTCTTCTCCCCCTTTCCTTCTCTCCTCTTCATTCATCTACTACTACTACTACTACTACTACTCTCTCCCTCCACTTCTATCTCCACCACTGTCTATTTTTCTTCTACACACATGCACCACCTCTTTACACTACCGGTTCCTCCTCTTTCTCCTCCTCCTCCTCCTCTTCCTTATCCTTCTTCTCCCCTTTCGTCTTCTTAACAATGTCTGCACTGTGAATACGAGTGTACACTTTTCACATATACAATCTTAAATATAACTTGAAAGCCTATATAAAGTCTCTCTCTCTCTCTCTCTCTCTCTCTCTCTCTCTCTCTCTCTCGTTTCCTTTCCCCGCTAGCGTGTGTCAGGAGTGTTGAGCCCGGCCAAGGTATCCATATTTCAACTCCTCCTTTTATGTTGCTTATGAATGCGGTCATACCTTCTCAGTTTGCCCCTGATCCGCCCTCCATTTGCTTTGCGCCATGTTTTACTGCTTGATGCGTTTTTGTTTTGCCGATTCGTCGTTTTCTTTAACATCTTCGCTATTTTTCATTTCTTCTGTATACGAGTGAATTTTGGTCTTTCTGTGTTTGGTTTTGCTTCTATGCCTTTCTCTCTCTCTCTCTCTCTCTCTCTCTCTCTCTCTCTCTCTCTCTCTCTCTCTCTCTCTCCTTTTCATTGACAAATCCCGTGTTTTTTTTTCTATTATCCTTGTTTTTGTCAAATTTGTTTACTTAGATTTTTCACTTTTGTTTTGATTCTTCTGTTTTTTTTTCTCTATTTCTTTCTTGCTTATTCTTTAAGTTTTCGTATTTCTCCATTTAGCCAACAGTGATGGAAATTGAGAGATGTATGCTTTTATTCCTTTTTTGCCCATATCAAATGTGCTTAGTTTGATTTCCATTGCTAGTTTCTCTGATTTTCCGCTCGTGTTCATTTTATTACTTTTTTGTTCATTCTTTTATTCTTTTATTTATCGTATTTCCCCATCCAGTCACGAAGACTTACCTGCTTAACCTCTCCACTCCCCCAATTTCCCCCAACCCCACCACCCGGCCCTTCCTACCCCTTTGTCCCTCCAGGTGCGTGCAGGTAAACCAGGTATACGGCCCTATAGGCGAGCTGTTGACACGTTCTGGTTCTCCTTCACACACACACACACACACACACACACACACACACACACACACACACACACACACACACACACGTTTCATTTTCCTTTCCCTTCACGCCTCCCGCTACCTCTACCCTGCCTATCCTGCCACTCCCAGCGACACGTCAGAATCTATTAAAAAAGCATGACAAAACAACCTCAGAGTCATCCCTACACCGCGTCCCTCGCTGCCTCACCTCGCCTTACCTTACGTCCCTGAGTTTGCATTTAACACTCTGCTTGTTCGTAAGGACTCTTTATAAATGCCTTTGTATTGATCATTCAGGTTTTCGTGGGTGTCTTCTTACTGTCCGTACGGAGGAAACCTTGTTAAAGTACCACTACGATGAATGATAGCATTATTCAAATGCACCACAATGATTTTCACTAGAACGCTTTAAAAGTTGTCATAGCAAGGAGGTAATAGCCTACGTTCAAGAATACGGGCTTTGGTTAGTGCAGCAAACGGCGTCCTTTGTGGTGGTGCGTGGTGCGTAGCTCTGCTAAACATGAGGGCCCTGTACCATATAGGCTTTCCTGCAGCACTCCGCGAGTCCAGTTAACCTTCTGAGTTCGACAGCGTTTTCATATTTTTAATTTGACTGATATTAGATCATTTTAGTAAACTCCGTAGTAACTCTCTTAGATAAACAGACAAATAAATAGGCAGATAGACAGCTCTACTGACCACATGATACTCTATAACAATCTTGACAAATAAAGCATGGATAGTTCTATATATATATATATATATATATATATATATATATATATATATATATATATATATATATATATATATATATATATATATAAAACTAATCAAATAGCTATAAATACTAATTAAGGATTAATATTCAAATGAGGAAAATATAAGCCTTACTTCAGTGTGCTGCTGTTGTGTAGAACGTCCCGATTAGTTAATAGGTAAATAAGGATTAACAAAGTATGGGTTATAAACTTAAAGCCAAAATAAGGAAGATGAGATATTTTTTTTTTATTTAACTTCCTCGTTTCTGAAGAATACGTTTTCCTCTCCATGCTAGCAAATATGCATATGAGAGAGATATTAATAAGATCTGACTTTAATACTTCGCTTCTGAGATATATTTTCATGCCTTTGCTGGCTAATATGAAGATAGGAATGGAGAAATCTTTCGAACCAATCTTCAATACTGATCCGAACTGATGCGACGTAGTTCAGGGTTCTCTTGAGTATTACACGTCCTGCTTTGTTCCTCCACTTGTGCCTGTTGCTGGTCTATCCTTTGTTCCTCGTATGTTTGATTATTTTCACTTTCTACTCAACTCTACCGCTAAGCTCGTTTTTCCTGACCTGAGCACTGGAAACTGGACGCAGAGAAAAAGAATACTTAAGATTGATTTTGTCTTTTACGCTAAAGGAACAATATAAGAGACTGTAGTAGGAAAAGAAATGTTTAAAGAGTTAAAGGTGATTACAGGAGAGAAAAAAAAGCAGGAGTGGAGGGATTGACACGCACATCACGGACGCATTTCACGCTTTACAGTTCACTGGAAGCTATAACGCCGCCACGAGTCACATATTTTTATAACGATTTCAGCGCCTCTCATACGTCCATCCCTGACTGCCTCTCCACACATCCCAAGCATGCACGCTGGGCTCAGAGAGGGACAGTGGTTCATGGTCACAAAAAAGTGCTCCCCTCCCTCAATTATTAGACTTGCATGGCGCGATGCATCACACGAACAGCGGTGTTTTGTGCCAATAATTGCACGCTAATGGCTGACTAAACTCGCAGGGCGGACCCACGGGGAGTTGAGGGGTCTGCTGGTCCTCCACCTTACAGGAGAAAAAGAAAGAAAAAAGAGAGAAAAAAAAAAAAGACGAACGTGGTACTTGGGTATTTCCTTTGCAGTATTTGTGGTATTTCATGTTTACACAAAATCAGATGAGGTGAATTCATTTTGTCTCAGGAGTAAATGAAACGCTACTACCATCCATAAAGAAAAAAAATGTATTTAAGTATCTATTCTGTAGCTTTTGTGGTATTTCATGTTTACAGTAAATCAGATGAGGTGAAACGTAGCATCTTACAGGAAAGAGAGAGAGAGAGAGAGAGAGAGAGAGAGAGAGAGAGAGAGAGAGAGAGAGAGAGAGAGAGAGAGAGAGAGAGAGAGAGAGAGAGAGAGAGAGAGAGAGAGAGAGAGAGAGAGAGAGAGAGAGAGAGAGAGAGAGAGAGAGAGAGAGAGAGAGAGAGAGAGAGAGAGAGAGAGAGAGAGAGAGAGAGGGGGGGGGGAGTACATACATGGGTATTTTTCATATGACTTTTTGTGGTATCAAATGTTTATGCTTAGTGAGATAGGATTAATTTACTCTTTTCTGTAAGGAATGAGCAAAACTTGACTCGCTATTTGACTAAGCTTGCTACGATAAGAGTTCATTGCCTCCCGTTACTATTAAACAAAATAGATACGAGATAAATTTCTTGTTAGTATAGAGAAAATACAACACAGTTAAAATTAGATCGATTCCCTGCGATCCATCACTCAAGTTAAGTAAACAAATCTTCACTATTTTATGTTATTAGCGAACAAAATGTCACCAAGCGAGATAAGATAATATGCAGTATTAGTCACGAATGATTTTTTACAAAGCTAGACACGATAAATACCTCTCTCTCTCTCTCTCTCTCTCTCTCTCATTACAACTAAGCTAGAGACGCTAAAAATAGAAAGAAACTGATCTCCGTTGCTAAAAAGGAAAAAAATCTAACAACGTAAAATAAATTAATTGCTTTTAATCATGAACAAAGTTTTAAGTGTGCTAGACGTGATGAATGTACTGTGTGCTATTATGGGTTGAAAATATTTTGTCTCCCACGTCCCTTTCTGAATACGTGCTGGATATTTGGCCTGTTCCATTTCTCGTTCACTTGACAATGCTTGACTCCTTTCTGTGATTTGTATTCTTAAACGTCTTATTTTCTAAATAGCAAAAATGAAC
>NC_059271.1:24182874-24185374 GCF_017591435.1 Portunus trituberculatus | reverse complement strand
AGGAGGAGGAGGAGGAGGAGGAGGAGGAGGAGGAGGAGAAAGAAGAGGAGGAGGAGGAGGAGGAGGAGGAGAGGAACAGAAAATGGAAGATGAAAGAACGAAATGTAACAAAAGGCAAAAAGTAAAGAGTTACATTAGAGGAAAGATAAAAGGAATGAAAAGATGAACGAAGAGAAGAGAAGACAAGAGGTGGTAAGATAATAGAGGAGGAGGAGGAGGAGGAGGAGGAGGAGGAGGAGGAGGAGGAGGAGGAGGAGGAGGAGGAGGAGGAGGAGGAGAAAGAAAAGAGGATGAAGAGGAAGGTGAGAGGGCGTAACTGTGACGGGGAACTTACTGTGTTTTCTCTCCTCCTCCTCTTCTTCCTCCTCCACCTCCTCTTCCTCCTCCTCTTCTACCATTTCCCCTCCTTCCCTTCTGATAATGCGACAGAGTGAAGCCCCCTTTCTCTCTCTCTCTCTCTCTCTCTCTCTCTCTCTCTCTCTCTCTCTCTCTCTCTCTCTCTCACTTTCCGGTCAGGTGACGTGGAGGCCATTTTAATTAGGTTTTTCGTCCATTTGAGAGAGAGAGAGAGAGAGAGAGAGAGAGAGAGAGAGAGAGAGAGAGAGAGAGAGAGAGAGAGAGAGAGAGAGAGAGAGAGAGAGAGAGAGAGAGAGAGAGAGAGAGAGCATTAATTCAGGAACAAGAACAACAACAACAACAACAACAACTACTACTACTACTACTACTATACTGCTACTACTACTACTACTACTACTATACTGCTGCTACTACTACTACTACTACTACTACTACTACTACTACTACTACTATTACTACTACTACTGCTACTACTACTGCTATTACTACAATAATAAGAACTTCAACAATAACAACAATTAATAACAATAAATAATAATAATAATAATAATAACAATAATAATAATAATAATAATAATAATAATAATAATAATAAGAAGAAGAAGAAGAAGAAGAAGAAGTTAAAGGAAAAAAGAAGAAAAAGGAGGAGGAGGAGGAGGAGAAGGAGAAGGACGAGCAAAACAAGAAGAAAGACAAGTTCCTTAACCTTTACAAGCGTTAGTAGCGCGTATATTAAACGGATTCCCTTCACACTTCATGCTTCGTAACACATACACACACACACACACACACACACACACACACACACACACAGCTCAGTGGTTAGAGCGCTGGCTTCACAGCCAGATGACCGTTCGATTCCCGGCCAGGTGGAGATATTTGGGTGTGTCTCCTTTCACGTGTAGCCCCTGTTCACCTAGCAGTGAGTAGGTACGGGATGTAAATCGAGGAGTTGTGACCTTGTTGTCCCGGTGTGTGGTGTGTGCCTGGTCTCAGACCTATCCCAAGATCGGAAATAATGAGCTCTGAGCTCGTTCCGTAGGGTAACGTCTGGCTGTCTCGTCAGAGACTGCAGCAGATCAAACAGTGAACACACACACACACACACACACACACACACCTGTCCCTAATTTGTTTATCTATCTTTTATTCTATCCCTCTGTTCACTTACCTAGCAATTTATCTATGTATCATCTAGCTATTTCTAGGTATGTCTCTATCTATTTAGCTATCTATCTATTTATCGATATGTCAATCTATCAATCTATCTGTCAATAGACGTACCTATCTCTATCTATTTATTAGGTTATGTATGTATGTTTGTATTTTCATCTGCCTCGATAGACTCTTCAAACAATAACAACAATAACAGTAATAATAACAATAATAATAATAATAATAATAATAATAATAATAATAATAATAATAATATGATAATAATAATAATGAAAATAATAATAACTGATAACCACCACCAACAACAATACCAGCAAAAACAACGGCCTGGCATAAGAAACTCAAGAGAAAATAAAAGAAAAAGAAAAACATGAAAAAGGGTAATTGTCAAGGATTCTGTTACCTTATTTTTCAAGTCATATTTTGTGAAAGTTTTTATCCAGCGCGCATCCTTCCGCTTAACTCATCTTGTTAGACGCCTCCCGCACCACCACTTACAGTCTAGGGTGGTTCAGAGAGAGAGAGAGAGAGAGAGAGAGAGAGAGAGAGAGAGAGAGAGAGAGAGAGAGAGAGAGAGAGAGAGAGAGAGAGAGAGAGAGAGAGAGAGAGAGAGAGAGAGAGAGAGAGAGAGAGAGAGAGAGAGAGAGAGAGAGAGATTTAGAAGAGAGAGAGAGATCGTTTTTTCATAACATTTAAAAGTTTTATTCCATCGTAACATATTTCACTTATTTATCTATGTGCTATTTTTTTTGTAATGCACGTATCGTATCATTTATACTATTCTGTTTTGCAAATCTTCCTGTTATCCTCTGCGTTTCATCATATATATATATATATATATATATATATATATATATATATATATATATATATATATATATATATATATATATATATATATATATACATATATATATAAAGGCAGTAAGGTAGCACGTCATCGTCTTTATCAACACTTCTTTTGTAA
>NC_059271.1:24150374-24180374 GCF_017591435.1 Portunus trituberculatus | reverse complement strand
CTCTCTTGTCTTTTCCTTCCCTCCTTCCCTCTTTACCTCTCTCTCTCTCTCTCTCTCTCTCTCTCTCTCTCTCTCTCTCTCTCTCTCTCTTCCTCCATTCCTGCGGTAATTTTTGTGCCTTCCTAGTTTCATCTCTCTCTCTCTCTCTCTCTCTCTCTCTCTCTCTCTCTCTCTCTCTCTCTCTCTCTCTCTCTCTCTCTCTCTCTCTCTCTCTCTCTCTCTCTCTCTCTCTCTTATATCTACCTCCCCTTCTTTAATACCCTATATTTATCATTTAGATTTTCAGCTTATCTATTTTCACCACTCTGTCTGCAGTATTGCTCCCTTCCTTCCCTCCTTTCCCTTGAGCTAATCAGCGAACGCCAGAGGGGAGAAAGGTTACTTCCCCACCCCATCACCACCCCCACTTCCTCCTATACGCTAGATAAATTGTTTACACACACACACACACACACACACACACACACACACACACACACACACACACACACACACACACACACACACACACGGGGTAAGATATGAACATCCCTTTAAATTGCATCAAAATAAACATCCCGGTACACTGAGAGCTTCCTACATGGCACAGTATTACTCCTGCATACACTCCCATCACCACACAATCGACGGGTGAATAGAGAGGAAGCGAGGAGGAGAGGACGGAAGGAGTCTGTGTTGATGAGGGTCAGCTTATTGGCTATCTTGTATAACTATTTGTCTATATTGCGATTTTTTAAAACTATTTGACTATAAAAGTATAGTGACTGAACTGACTATTTTTTCTCTATCCAGCCATAAAACTTTCTAATCTAACTATCTGACTAGCTGATAAATTAACTGGAATATCATTTTATTGTTTCATTCTACTATTTGTCTATACATTAAACTTAACAATTTTTATTTCATACTTAACTGTTTGAACTATCTACAATCAAACTCGTAAACTATCTTAATTAAACAATGGTCTACAAATATTACTCTGAATATTGTACTATTCTATCTTCCCGCTAAACTATCTGAACTAACCTCAATATTTTTCTTACTTTCGAACTACTAAAACTATCACATAAACTATTTAAGCGTCCAGGTCGACTACCTACGTAACATTCCAGTGCTGGTCGTCCCCTCGTGTGTTCATGGACGTACAACCATTATCATTATTATCCTTAATTTTCCATTGACAACACGAGGCGGATGTTTTAACAAGGGGCGGGGGCGATTGTAGTAGCGGCGGTGGTGGTGGTGGTGGTGCATGGTTGGTGCCTCGCCTGACCTCCTTCCGTCACTCACTACTCAAGAGTTATGGATGTGTCTCGAGGGTTGTTGAATAAGAGAAGAAAACGGAGAGTAAATGCTTCGTAAGGATTGAAAGCAAGGAAAGCGAATGGCACGGGAAAGGTTAGAACTAATAAAAAAAAAAAAATGAGAATAAAGACCTGGTAAGGACAGAAAGGAAAGGAGAATGGTATCTAGGTTAGAACTAGGAAAAAAGAGAATGGTATGAAGAAGATTAGAACTAAAAAAATCCCCATAAAGTAAAGGCATCGTGAGAATAGAAAGTAAGGAAGGAGAATGATATAGAAAAGGTTAGAACTAAGAAAAATGAGAATAAAGCAAATAAAAAGCAAAGGAGAATGACATAGAGAAGGTTAGAACTAAGAAGCAAAGGAATAGTATATGGAGAAGTGTTGTGCTTCATGCTGGGTTGAATAAGTGAAAAAAAAAAGGAGAACAAAATTTTAGGCAACGATAGAAAGCAAAAGAGAAAAAAATGATGCACAGAAACGTTGAACCATAGGTGGTAAAAATAATAGTTAAGGAGAATAACGGCGATAAAGAGAAGAAAAAAGAAAAGAAGCATAATTCAGATAGAGTGGAAAGAAAAAACAGAAAGGAAAGATAACAAAGATAAAAGGAGAATAATGTAAATGAACCTCAGGGTGTTGAATATGGATGAAGAAAACGAAAGATTACAGGGAGCAAGAAAAGAAAACAGGAAGAACGGAGGAAGCAAAGCCAGAAATTAGATAAATGTCGGAGTTCAAGGAATACAAGAATAAATGCGGCAAGGAAAGAAGACAAGGCGAAAGGAAGGAAGTGAAGAAAACTTGAGATAATTTAGTGTTTCGCTGTCCAAACGAATGGAAGAAAGTCAACAGGAAGGGAGGGAAATGCAAGAGGGTAATAACAGTAAAAGTAACTGAAATATGCCATTCTTACTTCCTTTCATGGTGCTGTTTTGTGTTTTAAATTTTTGTATGTCGTGATGGAGTCGCAAAGTTTGGGTGTATATAAATAGCTATAAGAGGACGAAAATAAATAGAGCAGCAAGTTAATTAATGTTCCTCTTTTGTAATATTTGCATTGATGTATGAATGTGAAAATAAAGAAATAAAAAAAAAAAACCGGTAACATTAAAGAATCACCATCTGACAAGAACAAATCTATAATTCCTATTTTTACTTATCAGATTCGTTCTTTTTCTTTTTTTTTTTTTTTTACTTTTTCGGTAGTTTAAGATTTGATTTTTGAATATACGAAGTTGATTTTGAAAATGCTATTGTTTTGTTTTTGTTTATCCTCGGTGGTTTATATGCGTAGAGACTTTATTTGTTTTATGTTTTATTTATTTTTTTTATTTGAGTTCGTGTTTTTCTCTAACGTTTGTGCTTTATTTGGGTCACGATGTATGTAATTATGTTACCGTGTGTGTGTGTGTGTGTGTGTGTGTGTGTGTGTGTGTGTGTGTGTGTGTGTGTGTGTGTGTGTGTGTGTGTGTGTGTGTGGCGCAGCACGTGTCAGTGTATTCATCATAACTGTTAATGAGGAGGAAGTAGCACACTTGTCATCTGTGGCACACCTAGTGGTCTATTTATATATATCTAACCTGAGCTACCGAAGCTCCTGTTCCTCCACCAAGCCAACTGAAAGGAGAGGAGAGGAAAGGTCAAGGTTCATAGTATAAAACCAGTATCTTGTTACATCATCGTCATCATCGTCATCGTCATCATCACAGCATCATAACCATTACATACAACTACGAAAAGAAAGTGCGAAAAAAATATTTCAACCAACTTCTTTATTTCATTTTCCTTATTGTCTTATTAATTTTTTGTATCACAGATTGCCGTTATACTTGATTCTAAGTCATGTTATGTTTTATCATGTTTTATGTTAATCTATGTTTTGATATACTATGATCTAATAAGTGATAGGTTACATTAAGTCAAGTACAATAGCCCGAGAAAAAAACATGGAGACACAATAGCCAGTGACTTTTTTTACGAACAAATCAAACAGAAACTGATAAACAGAACAACACAATTATGTATAAAAGTTCCACATAATGATAAAGAACCGGGATAGGTGGAGGCAGCTGTCTATTACGATTGTACGAAACATTACGTACAATACATCACTTTTGGAAACACTCTACATGAACACTAGGTAGCGAAACCAATCTTTATATAAGATCGTGACGTGACACAATGACGGGCTACCTTCATTACTTCTTCGTCCCTGGAGGCCTATAGATCTGTCTGCGGTCCGCGTGTACACAAAGACAAGAAGAAGGAGACTGCCAAGAGTGTTTTGAGTTCCTGTCACTTAAGGTTGCTATAGAGACCCGCCAACACCTACACGTGGACCTTGAGTTTAGTATCATCATCATTAACACCAAAACTTCTAAGGAAAATGAAATGAATTAACTAAGTATCTGGGGGAAGGATGATTTATAAATGCTTCGTGTTGCATACAGTGCGGCGGTGTATTAATTCACCGTTTAGTTTCACTCGTATCGTTCAAACTAATCAATGAGAAGGGAGCATCGTAAGGCCCCTCCCGCCACGCCTCGCCTTCAGTCCATTCCCTCGAGGCCCTGCAGCGTTATCTGACCCAATTACTCATTCCACTATCATTCGAAGCCGTGCAATTATTACGTCCCAAATTACTAAGGGGAGAGTGTTACGTCAGCGCGGTGCCTTGTAGTGTACGGCATCGTGCCCTTGAAGCCTACGTGACAATGGATGACGATAACAGAACAGAGAGGGCAACTCATCAACATTCATCTGTCTGAACCAATGACATAATATATTAGGTGACTATCTCAATATTCGCAAAGTTTATTGATGGAAAAATTTAAGTCCAGTGTATTTTGTTGACGGTACAGACGTGCATAACGCTGTTTCATGAGGATAATTACGTACAGAGATGGAGGGTAGTGTTCGTTTCGGCCGCCAGGGGTCAGATGCCGCTCGCCCCCCGCGCCGTCGACCCATCGCGCACCTCACCTGCCGCTGCCCAGTTTTTGCATCGTTGGGCGCGCGGTTGGTCCCTCCCTCCACCCGCTTCCGGTGCGGCGCTGAGAATGAGGAAATCTTTACTGTGTTGATCACGGATAATAATAATATCCAGGTGGTCTCGGTGGTGCAGTTCACGCGCGGGAAAGTCAGATAATTATTAGTGTTAGTGAGGCCGCAGTGAGCACAAATACCTGTGACGAAGCGTGCCCGCCGCCCTCTCACCCCTGCCCTCCTTCTCACCCCTAACTGGAGTGCACCATGCGCAACGCTTACAATAATCATTAGTGTTCAGAAAATAAAGAAATGTAATGCGAATAAAACTTGAAAAGTAATTGTTATATATAATTACGGCAAGCAAAACCACAATAGAAACTTACGTTTTCTTTTTATGAGTGTTTTTTTTTAAAGATATAGACAACAACATTGAACATGAAGTGAATGTTATAGTCTATGGCAAAGTCTGTCTTTCTGTTTGTCCGTCTCTGATTTTTTCCAGTGAGTGGGAAACTTATTTTCTTATTTTGTGAAAGAAAAACATTGTGAGCAAAGTGAGTGATACGGTGTGTCAAGAGCAAGTTTGTCTACCTGTTTGTGAGATATTCGGATAGTTAATCACTTCAGACACAAAATAAGTCAATCCTAAAGTATACGGTGGACCACACCACACGTCAGATGGATAAATACAGACGTAAGAAAATTAGTGCTCCTACAGACGCAACCATTCTCCACTAATGAACACGTTTGGGAGAGGGAACACCTGGCGGGAGGCAAGGGCGGGATGGGAGCACAGGGAAGCGTTGTGACCTCAATTTGTTTCTACCCTTCCTTTATATTGCCGATTTGTATCATTGCTGCTGCTGCTGCTGCTGCTGCTGCTGCTGCTGCTGCTGCTGCTGCTATGCTGCTACGTCAACTCAACCACTACTACTACTACTACCTATTATTGACAAGAAGTTATCAATTTTCAGTATCAGCTCTTCCAAGGATAAGAAACATTTTTAATTAAGTAATTCGCAGAGCTGGGGGTGAAAATGTTTCCACTTACAGCAAATAATCCACCACAATGGAAATTCGAGAAAACAATAAGCACTTGCATTATTATGTTAATCCCTTTCAGTGCTAAAAAAAAAAATATCCACACTCAGAAGCTTTTTTAGATACTTATTCTGTAATAACCACTTTAGTAGCTCTGTTGCTGAGAAAGGACAAAAATTATTCTGTTACTGTCTCCATGCAAAATTTGTTGTTGTTGTTGTTGTTATTATTATTATTATTATTATTATTATTATTATTATTATTATAATAATAATAACTATTATTATTATATAATAAATAACAATAATAATAATAATAATAATAATAATAATAATAATAATAATAATAATAATAATAATAATAATAGTTATCATTATTACTATTATTATTTTTATTATTACTATCCTTTAATGTCGAAAATATTAACAAAGAAAGACTACAGTCGCAAAACCATTAAGAATAATTTTTGCCTTAAAAATCGGAGCATATAAACCAGGAGCGTTCGTTTATGATGATTTCAGTGTGGAGTGTGTTATGATTTTCATATTATCGTATTGAGGAAATTAAATAACCTAAAACAAACATAACAATCTACAACTCTTCCAATCAAACAATCTTAAAGGCAAACAAACACGCAAAGAAAAAAACAAACATTAAAGCCTGCAATCCACGAGTCACTCCGTCGCATTGGCTTGACAGTGGCACCAGACTGGGGGCGCGCGAGGCTCGGTGGTGCAGTGTTTGGCTCTGCTGGAAGGGATGGATGGAAGTACGACTCTAGTTCTCGTTGAAAAAGGTGCCGCTCTCTCCTGACCCCAACTGGCGGCTTAAGACCTTGTTGCGAGGGGCGAGAATGGCTCCAGCCGCCATGCGTTTTACATACAAATAACTCCTTGCTTTGGTAACTGTTTTGCCTTATTCTTGCGCTGTGCCTTATATCTCCTGGAGAGGAAGGAGGACGAGAAAGTGTCTTCTTTTATATACTTACTTTTCCCATCATATCCACAGACGCTCCATATAAAAAAGAAACAAGAAAACAAACAAATAAAAATGAATAAACAAGTAAATGAATGAAATAAAAAAATGAGTAAAAGTTGAGTAACAACGGTGAAATACATAACACTGCAGAAGCAACACAACACCAGACCTGCAGGACCAAAGCACGCCATGCCAACTGAATTTCAATGGCCCATTCAGAATCTACCACTTAAATCTCTACGCTTTCCATGGAAAACTCAAGGACGCCAATAACGCCCAGTTTTTCTTTGTGCAACGTATGACTATGTACGAATATTTAAATTTCTCATCAAGGCAATTTGAATTAATCGAGGAATTAAATACTGCTTACAGTATTTTGTCGTCTTTTTAGTCAAGGAAACTTGATTAATCTAGTAGTTAGTTAATATCTTTCTAGGAAAATTGTTACAGAGGCGACTTTATCTCTTCTCACTAATCACTGTGTCACGCCGGCAAGAAATCCCAAAGAACATCCATTAACTTGCAAGAGAAAGGACGAAAAAAAAAAGAAGAAAAGAAAGTGGAATTACGGCAAATTTTGAACAACGTGATAGGAACACACCAACACTTATATTCATAGCAAGAGAGAGAACGAAAAATAATAAAAACTACTGTAAACTTTAGACAACAAGATGGGAACAACAAAGCTTACATATACATTTTCTTTCTCCAGTTATGCTTGTCCCTCCAGCCGGTGACACTTTTTTTTTTCTTTTCTTCTTCTTCTTCTTCTTCTTCTTTTTTTTTGTTCAGTAAGGTCATAAAGTCTCGTTTTTCATTTCTTCCTCCAAGTGGGTCAAGTAATTACCGAGGGACACGAAACGTCTTCATGTTTTCTTTCTTTAATTTTTTTTCATGCCAAGTTATTAATTTTTTTCAATCGTCACAATTTCTTCATCAGTTTTGTAGCAGCTTGTTATTATTGCTGTTGTTGTTGTTGTTGTTATATTTTTTTCATATTTCTGCTGCAGTAGTTGCTAATTTTACCATATTCGTATCATTACAAAATATCATTATCACAAGCACCTACTATTACTGCAGCCATTGTTATTACTTTTATTTTTTTTAATTTAATTTTAACCATAAAACACACACACACACACACACACACACACACACACACACACACACACACACACACACACACACACACACACACACACTCACTCACTCACTCACTCACTCTCTCTCTCTCTCTCTCTCTCTCTCTCTCTCTCTCTCTCTCTCTCTCTCTCTCTCTCTCTCTCGGCAAAATAACCAAAGCTGACAATCGAAAATAAAAAGTACATATCCTCTCATCATGAAAACTATTAATACCAACAACAACAACAACACCTCAGAAAAAAAAAACACACAAAACGAAAGGTAAAGAAAATATCTAGTGTTTCTCTTCCTCACTTCCTTCAACCTCAAGTCCCATT
Source organism: Portunus trituberculatus (assembly GCF_017591435.1). NCBI lineage: Eukaryota > Metazoa > Arthropoda > Malacostraca > Decapoda > Portunidae > Portunus > Portunus trituberculatus. The sequence continues at coordinate 24,172,600 of NC_059271.1, read as the reverse complement.
GGCCCAAAGCACAACTATTGGCTGGAAGAAAGGACAAATGAGTATGTCTTAACTGCTTTCCCTGGACTTTTGTTGTTATTGGTCTGCGACTCAGTGGCTACAGTTGAAGGCTATTCTTGAAGTGGGAGCGTCACGGGACGGGAGGTCGGTCAGTGGGTGTTGTTTGAGTCTACAGAGCTATTAAAAACGATCGCACTGAAACTTTGCACTCTTTAATACTCGAGAGGAAATTCTTCGCTTGCTTAGGGAGGTTAAACGAATTTAGGTGAAAATATGTAGGCATTTTTAATTCAGATATATATAGAGAGAGAGAGAGAGAGAGAGAGAGAGAGAGAGAGAGAGAGAGAGAGAGAGAGAGAGAGAGAGAGAGAGAGAGAGAGAGAGAGAGAGAGAGAGAGAGAGAGAGAGAGAGAGAGAGAGAGAGAGAGAGAGGAGAGAGAGAGAGAGAGAGAGAGAGAGAGAGAGAGAGAGAGAGAGAGAGAGAGAGAGAGAGAGAGAGAGAGAGAGAGAGAGAGAGAGAGAGAGAGAGAGAGAGAGGAGAGGAGAGAGAGAGAGAGAAGAGAGGAGAGAGGAGAGAGAGAGAGGAGAGAGAGAGAGAAAAGGAGGAGGAAGAGAAAGAAGTGGAAGAGGAGGGAGAAGAAGCAGAGAACGAGAAGGAGGAATAAGAAGAGAAAGAGAAGGAATAAAGGATGAAAAGGAAAATGAGAAGGAGAAAGCAAGAGAAACAGAAACATCACCATTCTCGTTAGCAACAGAAGCATTAGGAACAGCAGCAGCAGCAACAGCAGACGCCCGCACTGCTGCACTGCCCGCCCTTGTGTTGCAAATTAACAGCATTACAATTAGCGAGTGGAGAGTCTGGGCGAGGCAGGAGGAGCTACCAGTGAAGAGAAGAACCTTGGAACTACGAAGGCCGTGCAGGTCGCGTCTGAACCAAGGGATCCTGTCTTTGTCACGTCCTTGTTCTAGTGTTTGTCCTCTCACGGCTCCGTTGCTATTTCCTGTCATGCTTTTTTCTTCTTTATTGCAGTTTCTTCCTTTTCTCATCCCTATTATATCCACCTCTCTAATGCACTAGTTACAGTACCCTCAATCATTCATCCTTTTCCTTGGTGAACTCTGGAACTCCCTACCTGCTTCTGTATTTCCATCTATCTATAACATGAATCCATTTAAGGAGGTGGTTTCAAGATATTTATTCCATTCTTTAAGCTAACTCTCTCGGACCTGCACGGGAACTGGCAAATAAGTGAGCATTTTTTTTTTTTTTTTTTTTACACATTCTGTTGCCTTTCGCCAGTTTTCTCATATTACTTAAAAAGTCTTCGTCATATGTCAATTCCAGTCTCTGTCATCACTTCGTTGTTTCAGCGTTTCATCTCACGTGTCTCTATTCTATCTTGTGTTACGTCTTCCTTTTGTTCTTTGTTTCAATTTGTGTCGTGGTTCTATTTCACCCTTTACCACGTCTTTCCTTCATTGCGTGTGACGTGTGTTCCTTAATCTCTTTTACGCTTGTTTTCTGCATGTGGGGAAGTGTTTAGCTGTCATAGAAGGTCACAGTGCACTAGGCAGGGTGCTACATGCCCACAGTGGAGAGCACAATGCATTGGGCAGGATGTTTCAGGCTTACGGAGTTCATAGGATGGATGTTACAAGGTCACAGTGGACCACAATGGACGTGACGGGGTGTTACTGGTTGACGGTGTACAGAACAGAGTGTTATGAGGGTCACATTACACGGGGGAATGAGTTAAAGGGTGACAATGCAAGAGAAGTGTCAAAATGGTATTAATACTCATAGTTGGTTGCTCAAGAGTGATAGAATACGTGAAAAGTCAAGAGTCACAATGGACGTGGATGGGTACTTAGAGGTCACAGTACAGGTGATAGAGAGTCAGTCGAGTCACAATACACGTAGCTGGGTACTTACAGGTGATAGATACAGGTGAAAGAGAGTCAAAAGGGTCAAAATACACGTAGCTGGGTACTTAGAGGTGACAGTATATGGTGGGAGAGAGTCAAGAGGATCCCAATACACGTAGTTGAGTACTAGAGATAATAATATAGGTATTAGAGAGTCAAAAGAGTCACACTACACGTAGCTTGGTAGTAAGAGGTGATAGTATAGGTGGGAGAGAGTCAAAAGGGTCACAATACACGTGGGTGGAGTTGCATTTACGTAAAGTGACCCTCCCTCCGCGAATGAGGTCACAGTAATCACCAGGTCGCGTGTGTGGCTTGGACTGTACCCTTGACCTCCTTAGAATAACCTCCCCTGCTGCACCCTCCTTCATTATCCATCAAAACTGACTTCAAGACCTTCCCTTCTCCTTCCTTCTTCCCCTCCATCCCCTTTTTCCTTTTTGCATTTCTCGCTCTCCCTCTAAACTTTTTATACTTGATTTTTTTATTTCTCTGTCTTGACCTCTGTTTTTATATCGCTGCCTCCTGTTCCCCTTTCTTTTCTTCCCATCTCTCCCTCCCTTCATCTTCTTTCTTCCTACCCCTTGTTCCTCTTTGCTCTTCTCGCTCTCTTTCTTTCTCCTATCTGATTTTCTTTCATTTCTCCATCTTGACCTCTTTCCCTTTATATCTGTGTCATGTCTGTCTTTCTTTTTCTTCCAATTTTCCCTTCATCCTTCTTTTTTTTGTCTTTCTCGCTCTCCCTCTTTGTCAGCCTTTTTTTCTTTCTCCATCTTGACTTCCCTCCTTTTATTCCTCCCTCCTCTTCGTCTTTTTTCCTCAATCTCTCCCTTCCTCCCTTCACTTCCCTACTTTTTTTTTTCAGTCTGTATTTCTCTCCCTCCCTCCTTTTCATCCTTTGTTTTTATGCTCTTTTCTTTATTCCCTCCTCAGCTCTTCCCTTTATCCCCCCCTCTCTCTCTCTCTCTCTCTCAATGTATTCCGCACCACGCCCTCCAGACCTTCTTCTCTTTACCGAGGTGGCAGAATCTCTAATAACCGCTGGCGTGAATCGTTACAACGTCTCTTGCACAAAATACCTCACGACGATAAGCTTATCTTAATAACATCTATCTGTCGATCCTTTGTCTTCTGTTTTCGCCCTCCCGGATCTTTTAGGTGTGTGTGTGTGTGTGTGTGTGTGTGTGTGTGTGTGTGTGTGTGTGTGTGTGTGTGTGCGCACGATTAGCCGCCTCCGATTTGCATATTTTTTTTTTGGGGGTGAGATTTAAATGAAGAGTAGACGGATAGATAGATAGACGGATAGATAAATAGATTGACAGATTAACTAATTTACATATTTCCGAATGTAGCAGAGAGAGAGAGAGAGAGAGAGAGAGAGAGAGAGAGAGAGAGAGAGAGAGAGAGAGAGAGAGAGAGAGAGAGAGAGAGAGAGAGAGAGAGAGAGAGAGAGAGAGAGAGAGAGAGAGAGAAATAGGAAAACAGAAATACGACAAACGCACACACACACACATACACAAGCACAAAAAACACAAACACAAACACAAACACAAACACACATTGAAATAAAACAGACACAAATGTAAAGGCAGAAAGGCAGACTATCAAAAACAGGAAGATGGAAACATGAAAACACAGACAGTTGGAGAGATGAACAGACAGACAGACAGACAGACAGACAGACTTGTAATTAAATAAAGAAAGGGCGTAATACATCCAGTCAGGTATGAGATTTAAGCCTTTCATACCTCGGTGGGTGGAATGAAAGGACATGCAACACCAGAGAGAGAGAGAGAGAGAGAGAGAGAGAGAGAGAGAGAGAGAGAGAGAGAGAGAGAGAGAGAGAGAGAGAGAGAGAGAGAGAGAGAGAGAGAGAGAGAGAGAGAGAGAGAGAGAGAGAGAGAGAGAGAGAGAGAGAGAGAGAGAGAGAGAGAGAGAGAGAGAGGGGGGGGGGAAGAGGGAGAGGGAGATTATTGAAGTGAAGCTGCTCTGAAATGATACAGTAAGAGGAGCATGTAGTATAATGTGGTGTAATAAACTGTGGTATGATACAAGTAATGTGGGGGGATTAAAAACAGGTGTGGTGATACAGTGTGGTGTGATGAGGTGTGGTGTGGTATAGTGACAAAGTTTCCTGTATTGTGATAGAAAACAAACAAACAAGTGATATAGTGTGGTGTTCTGTGGTATGGTGTTGTGTGGTGAGGAGCGGTGTGGCGTAGGATGTTATGGTATGGTGTGGTATTGTGTGGTGTGGTGGTGGTGGTAAGCGAAGTGCTGTGCTGTTCTGCTGTGAATGTATGCACAAAAATGTGTTTGCCTGCGTGTATCTATGGTGTGTATCTATTTTAAGGTCTTCATAAGCTCGAGAGAGAGAGAGAGAGAGAGAGAGAGAGAGAGAGAGAGAGAGAGAGAGAGAGAGAGAGCGCATCTGTAACGATCACACAACTTGAAGATGTGGAGAAACTTATTTATATCTTCCTTTGCGGATAACGTAAATGTGTGTGTGTGTGTGAGAGAGAGAGAGAGAGAGAGAGAGAGAGAGAGAGAGAGAGAGAGAGAGAGAGAGAGAGAGAGAGAGAGAGAGAGAGAGAGAGAGAGAGAGAGAGAGAGAGAGAGAGAGAGAGAGAGAGAGAGAGAGAGAGAGAGAGAGAGAGAGAGAGAGAGAGAGAGAGAGAGAGAGAGAGAGAGTATAATAGTCTTTACAAAGAATACTACTGGCTCTATATAGGTACAATTCCTCCATCTCAGTGGCAAGCAACTATGTCTAACTTCTCAAGACAAAGGAGATAACGATTTACGGACCTTCCTGAACCGTGTGACTGCTGCAGCTTCCCTTAAACCTTCGTAATATAGTCTGCTGCATGTTAAGGAGTACAATTTCGAAACACCACGGATACGAAGAGGAACGATGCAGTAATTCAGAACTTTTCCATACCTGTTTTGATCTGTTAACTCGCTAAAGGTTGCTTGAAGATGGTAGGAAGTGGTATACAGTAGAGACACCAGTGGATGGATTCAAGAGATGATCATAAACACAGAGATGAATTAATAAGCACTTGAGTTCAGGTTACTTATAATACTAATACCTAACCTCCTGGGATGATCACGAACAAAGAGCTTCAGAGATACTCGTAAACACTCGAATTACGATTATTCACGCCACTAATACTCATTTGAAATGCGCAGTCAAACAGTAATGAATGAATACAGCACATACTGGCCCAGAAAGTCACTGATACTTGTCTTTACCGGGAATTAAAGGGGATGGGAAGCCACAACCACGAAGCACGCGAGGAGGTCTTAACCTACTGAGCATTACACAGCCACAAACAGCTTCCACACATCAGACACCAAAAATACGATCGCTTCAATTACAATTCCAGGCATCCAGACCAGTAATAGAGAGATACAGCCAAGAGGAACACGAGTAGAACCTGGGCTTTTTACTGAAACATTTTGCTATATTCAAAGGCCAAAGAGATTATCAGCCGAGTTCTCAAGACAGTTTTTCCTGTTGATGATGTAGAAATCTCCTCACAGTATCATTAAAACCATAAGAATACTCTCAGAAACTCGTGTATAATTCCAACTAGAGCATTTGGACTGTAGGTAGCGGAAGTGTAGCGGAAGTGTTATAGAATATTGTCCTTAACGTATTTAGCATGAAAGTCACAAGCAACTCCTAAATTTTATCATCCACTAAAAATGCCAATGAAAGTTCCAAATATCTAGATCAGTATTTAATAATGGTTCCCTAATGGTTTTCTCTTCACACGAGGGTCAAAATATTCCTGCTCCTCTTGGAAATTGTGTTACGAGGAGGAAAGACGCTGGAGAGAACATGAGCCGGTGTCGTAACAGTATCGTAGTCGTAACGAGACATCGACACCGCAAGACTATCAGAACGAGAGAGAGAGAGAGAGAGAGAGAGAGAGAGAGAGAGAGAGAGAGAGAGAGAGAGAGAGAGAGAGAGAGAGAGAGAGAGAGAGAGAGAGAGAGAGAGAGAGAGAGAGAGAGAGAGAGAGAGAGAGAGTAAATAAGCCCTGAGTATGTACCATGAATGCTTGTCTCCTAAAACCAGTGCTTCCTGGAATTCCTTGGCAAGAAACTTGAATATCTAAACACACACGATTGAAATAAACAAACAAAGAAAGCAAATAAAGGAAAAAGAAGTAAATAAATAAATAAAGGAATAAAGGAAAATAAGTGAATAAACAAAATGATAAAATAATCGTTGAATACATACAGTAAAAAAAAAAAAAAAACCATCAAATCCTTCATATTCTACTATCAAATTTCTCTACACGAACAAGTAACACGAGATCACAAAATAATCAACATTTCTACACGGTAACATGTAGATAGATGGATGGATACGAGCAAATCAAATCAAATCAAGCACGTTATAAGCCAGAGAGAGAGAGAGAGAGAGAGAGAGAGAGAGAGAGAGAGAGAGAGAGAGAGAGAGAGAGAGAGAGAGAGAGAGAGAGAGAGAGAGATAAGACTAGGTGGCAGACAGGAGGTACAATTGACGAAACAGAACCTTCCTTCCTCCTTCTCCTGCCTCTAAACTTTAATTCTTCCAGTGCTATTCGATACCTTGTTCTTGAATCGCAAACCACTCTGAAACACATCCTTTGTTATACTGGCTAGAAACAAGAACATCTACTCTTGTTGAAGTTTTTTTTGTGTGTGTGTGCCTCTTTAAATGTTTCGTAGAGCGTTTAATGTTGCGAGTGTTTGCATATCATAATGAACAGAGTTAAATTAACATACGTATCCCTTTCCAAAATCATTATCTGTTATTTCATCTATAAGAGAATAATTTTTAGCAAGCCGTTCTTCTTCTCCTTTTATTTTTATTTCTCTTTTGGTGCCTTTAGTCGGTCCCATTCACGTATAAAAAAAAGGAGAGAAAAAAAAGGAAAGAAAAATGGAGAGAAGGAGAAAACCATGCACGCCGTTCCTGACAAAAGCGTGACGGAATTCACTTCAAGTATTTAGGAGGCGAATGCGTGTCACGTCCAGGCAAGGAATGGTTTAAAAGAAGGAGAGGAAAATACTTGGCGCATCATAATTTGGGATCATCATTGGCCATCACCACCATCACCACCACCACCACCACCACCACCACCACCATCATCGTGACCGTGTGTGTGTGTGTGTGTGTGTGTGTAATAAGACAAAGTGATGTACTCAATATTTTAAAGGTGAAAGAGGAATAGTATGTAGGTAAAGCTTGGTATTTACCTATCCACACACACCCGCAGATTACCTATCCACACACACCCGCAGAGAGAGAGAGAGAGAGAGAGAGAGAGAGAGAGAGAGAGAGAGAGAGAGAGAGAGAGAGAGAGAGAGAGAGAGAGAGAGAGAGAGAGAGAGAGAGAGAGAGAGAGAGAGAGAGAGAGAGAGAGAGAGAGAGAGAGAGAGAGAGAGAGAGAGAGAGAGAGAATTATTTTAGACACGCCCCACGGGAGGCGCCAGACAGTCTGTTGTTATGGAGGCAGGGGAAGGGAAGAGGAGCAGAGAAAGGAAGGGAAAGACGAAGGATGAGAGGGAAGGAAAACAAATAATTATCTTACCTTCCTACTTCCTTTTTTATCTTCATTTTAGTTTCATGATTTATCTTGATGCCCTTCACAAACACACACACACACACACACACACACACACACACACACACACACACACACACACACACACACACATGACTGGTGAACTGTATCACTGATTAAATGTCCTTCATTGAAATAGGTAATATAGACGTGACGGAAAGCTCTCTCAATTCAATCCAGTAAGAATACATATAGAGGAAAATAATAGTGGCTTATTTATTACTCAGTTCATTCTGATGGCAAAACGGAAGAATATTTGATAGCACCCATTCCACCTAATTTTGGAGTGAATTAGTTTTAGGTTGGTATGAGTCTAGGTTAAGATGAGTTAGATAGCTGAAAGACTAAATAAGCTAACTTTAACTTAACCCATTCTAACATAACCTACACTACAAAACTATTTTACCTGACGTTCATGAGACTCTTAACACTAAAAATCCAGTTATTGAAAGTTGTTAGGTTACATTAAACTATAACTCATTCGGAAATTGATAGTCGAGCCTAACCTATTTTCAATTGATCCTAAAATGTACCTGGAGTGACTGATCTTCATGGGATACTGAACGAAAACCCTTGAGACCACCTATCACGAATCACTCCAGGCGTCTGCTAGTCTTGCCTGGTTGGCTGGACCTAGATAGACTGGCAGGGCTGAGGGGTGACCTTCGCCCCACCCTTGCCAAGGCTTCTGGCACCGTCCACAGCCACGTATAAAGCTGCAGGTCGTCTTGGTGTCCTTCCTCGGTGTCAATACTGTGCTGGGAACTGTATACTCATAACAGCGCTGCGCTAACCTGAACCTCACGCTTAAGTCTCTCTAATTGCATACAGACGCTCGGGTGCAATACTGGTAAAGCCGTGGATTTATTTAATTTTAGGGTGTGTATAGACAAATGCTAAAGTAACTGTCCCCTCACGTTCCACAGTTGAAGGGGATGGGCGGAAAGTGAGACGGCGTACGGTACAGTTTACTTACACTAGTTTAACAGTGTATTTATTGATTTTTTTTTGTTGGGGGGGTGGGGGATGGGGAGGGGGATGACTCATGCGCTAAAATACAAACTGCTCTTTTACGAGACTGGAATGTGACGTCTAAGGTATCGTGGGAAACTCATAGTATATATTTGTTAAACAGTGGACAAGTCTCTTTCTGTCACAGTAACCGTTCCGTCTCTCAGAAATATAAAATGGATGATAGCAAAGTTACTCTATCGGCAGTCTACATATAATAATATTGATTAACATTACTATTTATTATCATTATTATCATTATTATTTTATTATTATTATTATTATTATTATTATTATTATTATTATTATTATTATTATTATTATCATCATCATCATAATTTTGGTGACACTTGCCAAAATAATTGTTCCCTCACATTCAGAGTTCAAAATGGCGGTGGGCAGAGCTGAAAAGGAATACCAGCAATAATTTCCGCATTATATTGGTTAAACCTGTCAATTTTTTGGTGGGATAATGCACGCTAAAGTTTTCTCACGTATAAAGCTGAAGGGGATGATAGCCACAGTTGAAGGGGATGGATGGTACGAGAAAGACACAAAGGGACAGTTTTCATCTTTTGGTTCAACTTCTCTTTTTTTTATTTATTTTACCTGTTCTATCTATCAATGCTAAAGTAAATATTCCCTCACTTCACAGCAGAGTCAACATAATGATCTGCGTGCGAAAAGGTAATGACTTGTGGTAATGCTATGAATTCCAAAGGTAGAAAGTTGTGGTACAAGTTTGGAGATTAATTTCCAAAGACGTCAATCCCAGAAAAAAAATGACGAAAGTAGTTCAAATCTTACAGACCATATTACTTTTATTCTGGCTCTGTAAACTCGAATGAGGAAGTAAATTAGAAAGGGATAGGACATATCTTAGGACCTGACGATTGGTGTGGTCCTGACGTCTAAGGCATTGTATTCCTTCACCTGTTCAAGGCTTCGATTCCCAATAGGGGATCTCGTATTGCTAATTCATTCCGTCTTACAATCAATTTCCGTGTTTGTGCGGTATACACGACTTTGAGGGAGGGCAGGAGGGGGTGGCATTACGTGACCACTTAGATAATATGTTAAGCAATGAAATGAACGAAAGACTAAAACAGCTACGTTCTCAAGGGTACCAAAGGAGGAGGACATTTAACACCAAAACTTATGGCATAGTTCTTTGAGGTTCTCTGAGGCTTGAGACTGGAATAATAATGCGGCTACAAGAAGATTTAAATGAAGAAGTGGAGAACAGCCGAAACAAGAAAAAATGAGAAGAAAAAACGAGAGGGGAAAAAAAAAAACCGTAGTGGAGCACAGAGGAGTCAGCTACTGCCCACTTACTGTCACGTACTAATAAAAGATAAAAGAAGATGAAGGGCGGGGAGGATTTAGATAACAGAGGCACATCAAAGAGTAATACGAAGGAGAAAAAGAGAGAAAACGAAAGTAATAGAAGCATAGGAGAGTCAGTGGTCGTTTATCGCACTGTAATAATAGATGGTGAACATAGATACAGATGACGAAATAATGGAGAGAGAGAGAGAGAGAGAGAGAGAGAGAGAGAGAGAGAGAGAGAGAGAGAGAGAGAGAGAGAGAGAGAGAGAGAGAGAGAGAGAGAGAGAGAGAGAGAGAGAGAGAGAGAGAGAGAGAGAGAGAGAGAGAGAGAGAGAGAGAGAGAGAGAGAATGTAAAGAAAAGAACAAAACATCAACGAATCATGTGGCCATTCGTTCAGCACCTGTTCGTCGTCGTGTGGGAATAAAAGATGAACGTTTGTAAGAGATAAAAGATAGGCAAGTGACATCCCGATAGACTCACGCGACGCATTGATCGTGAGGCAACGTGACCACAACGCCGCCTGTTTGTTTATCGTAGCAACATGATCCGGGATTACAGTGTTTTATTCTTATCCTTTTAACCAGAGAACGAAAACCTTGGGGATGTGAATCGAGTAAGGGTATAAGATTAGTGTTTTATGTGTTTTTATATATCTTAGCAACATGATTTGGGATGGTTGTGTTGATTATACTGTTATTGGTGTTTGGTTGTTGGTGTTATTGTTTTATTTTTTTTTCTTTCTTTTTTAAATCATGGTGAATAAAGAAGTTGGAGATGTGAAGTGAATATAAGATAAAATACTGGTTTATGTAGCTTCAGTGGTGTTATACTGTTATTGGTGTTTTTTTTCTTTTAATCAGAGTGAAGGAAGAAGCTGAAGATGTGAAATGAATATATAAAAAGATCTGGTTTATGTCGCTTCAGTTGTAGACTGTTAGAAATTTTTTCTGTTTATCCTTTTAAATTTCTTCTTTTAGCCACCGATGAGAAGAATCCCAAAATGTAAAAAAAAAAAAAAGAAAAAGAAGAAAATACAGGAAAAAAGTTGCAAATATCGCGTCACATGTAGATTGAATTCAGCTGTATTTCAATGTTTTTCTCTTCTATATATTTTGTATTCTTTGTTTTTACCTTCGATAAAACTATAGAATAGGAAAAGTTCGACGCTGTGAAACAGTATAGAGAAGGACTGACCTATGTCACTTTGCACGAAATTCTGAATCTCCTTTCTTTTCTTTTTTTTTTTTTTTGTCAGAAAACAGGAAGAGAAATTTGGAGAGCAACCGACAGGAAAAAGACAGTATAGCTTTACATGGAGAACATTTTTTTTTACCCAAACAAAACGGAAAAAAAAAAAAAAAAATTTGAGACTAAATAAAAAAAGAAAAAAGTGACTTTTACTCTCTCGTCAGGAGAGTTTTGAAAAGCAACAAAGATTATTAGTCGGGATCTCTTTTCTTTTTAAATCCTTTTTAAAACTGTCACTAGAACTATCAAAACGTCCTTGTAAACACAAATAACCTCCACTGCAGTGTAGCCTGGTAAAGCAGACGAATTAAAAAGAAAAATGTTTACAAGATTACGGTTCGTTGTCAAAGTCGAGTAACATTTTACATTCACTTCCTTTGTCTTTAATCCCGTCTTTCCATCAAAATAAAGTCCTCTGATCTGCTGAAAGTCTCCTTACGAACACTGACGAGCTGATAGATTTTTAGCAGATCAGAGGGCTGCAGAGTGACACGAAAAATATGGGAAAGACCACAAAAAAGTCAATAAGCTTATTTGATTGGTAGCCTTAGTTATGTACCTTGACTTGGAGACTGGATATGGATATCAGCAAGCAAGCAGAGAGAGAGAGAGAGAGAGAGAGAGAGAGAGAGAGAGAGAGAGAGAGAGAGAGAGAGAGAGAGAGAGAGAGAGAGAGAGAGAGAGAGAGAGAGAGAGAGAGAGAGAGAGAGAGAGAGAGAGAGAGAGAGAGAGAGAAAAATTAACCTTACCTAACACAAAGCTACAGTATAAAACACAATACAATGGAGATGTAGAAAATCATATGACTTCTAACCTTCCTGCACTTTTATGTATATAAAGACTGAATATTGACAAAAACAAGCAAGCAGAGGCTATAACCATAATTATTGGGATGATAACAATAACGACCGGATGAAATCTTTCGCATCAGAACGTAACCTCGGCTACAATACTGGTAACTGCAAATACGTCCCCAATTCATACGTGGAAAAAAAGAAAGTATGTGCATGTACTCGTATAGTTACCGGCAATACCATGAGTCTGCAACGGTAATGCAATCCCGTACCCAAGCCAGCATTCTCAGAGGAACAATGACGCGACGCACTGCATACATTTAAGAGACAAATTCTTGGAACAAAAGACAAGAGAGAAGACAAAACGCACACAATCATCCTCCCCTCTCCCCCACACACGGAAAAATCAACACGACACCCGCTTTGCTTCCCTCCACCTCCCTAAGAAGAAAAAAAACAAACAGGAATTCCTTTCCCACGAAAAAAAAAAAATCATAAGACGAATAAACACAAACGGGAACCTCAAACACAGAAAACGTGCGTCTGTGTGACTGTATAAGCCTTCAATAACATGCGTTCCTTGAAGTCTGGCTGGTTAACTGACTGACTGACTGAATGCTGACCTCTTGACATGCACTGAATCTTGAACATCTTGCTCTACACCCCAACACACACAGACACACACACACACACACACACACACACACACACACACACACACACACACACCTGTTTTGCGGTTCATATGGTTCGCCTTGCGGTTTCTGCGTGGATCTCCTGCTGATACAAGCCCTGTGTGTTGTTTATACGGGCGGCTGACACGACACGCGGAAGTTATGAGTAGGAGGAATCTTCCACGTGCAACAGTTTACGAGAGAGAGAGAGAGAGAGAGAGAGAGAGAGAGAGAGAGAGAGAGAGAGAGAGAGAGAGAGAGAGAGAGAGAGAGAGAGAGAGAGAGAGAGAGAGAGAGAGAGAGAGAGAGAGAGAGAGAGAGAGAGAGAGAGAGAGAGAGAGAGAGAGAGAGAGAGAGAGAGAGAGAGAGAGAGAGAGAGAGAGAGAGAGAGAGAGAGAGAGAGAGAGAGAGAGAGAGAGAGAGAGAGAGAGAGAGAGAGAGAGAGAGAGAGAGAGAGAGAGAGAGAGAGAGAGAGAGAGAGAGAGAGAGAGAGAGAGAGAGAGAGAGAGAGAGAGAGAGAGAGAGAGAGAGAGAGAGAGAGAGAGAGAGAGAGAGAGAGAGAGAGAGAGAGAGAGAGAGAGAGAGAGAGAGAGAGAGAGAGAGAGAGAGAGAGAGAGAGAGAGAGAGAGAGAGAGAGAGAGAGAGAGAGAGAGAGAGAGAGAGAGAGAGAGAGAGAGAGAGAGAGAGAGAGAGAGAGAGAGAGAGAGAGAGAGAGAGAGAGAGAGAGAGAGAGAGAGAGAGAGAGAGAGAGAGAGAGAGAGAGAGAGAGAGAGAGAGAGAGAGAGAGAGAGAGAGAGAGAGAGAGAGAGAGAGAGAGAGAGAGAGAGAGAGAGAGAGAGAGAGAGAGAGAGAGAGAGAGAGAGAGAGAGAGAGAGAGAGAGATTAGCCTGAATAAAGGAAGATGGTTGCGGGGGGCATCAGGCTTCATCTATGCATATTCATTAAGGTGTAATTATGTAAATGCGGTTTATATAGCAGCAGGAAGGGGAAGCTCTGGTGTGTAGAGACCAGGGAGAGGAAGGAGAGTGAGGAGAGGAGAGTTGGGGGGGAGAGGCCAGGTGAGACAAGAAGGCAGGTGTTTGAGAGACTCACATTCGTAGAAACACCTGCTGACAGTCAACTCGCTCCATCAGTTCTCGTTTGCCTAGTGTCCGTAAGCCTCATTCCCTCCGGAGCCTTGTCGTCGCTCCCAACACTGTGTGCTTTCCGGCCAAACACAACACAATCTTGGCGTGTTCGTGTGAGACAGGGATCATCTTGGGTCAATTACGCAGAAAATATCAGGGTGGTGCGTGTTGGGTGTGCGAGGGAAGGTGGTGGTTCTTTTCAGAAGTCAGTGTGTGGGCGGCCACCTCGAGGGTTGCAAGGGGAATACGAGCTCGTGTCTCTCGTCCCAGGAGGAGATAACTACGATATACACAATTCGGCGCGTTTCTTGAGGATGAAGATATTACTGATAAAAAAAAGTTAGTAAGCGAGTGGAGTGTCTGAGGTGGGAGGAAGCTACATGCAGCACGAGGCAGCAAGTGTTATATGAACCTCGTTATTACCAAGTTAATTCATGACGGTGTGTCGGTACTTTAGATCGTATCAGGCAGAAGAGTGAGAGGGCAGCGCCGCGGCTGTGTGTAGTGCCTCGCAGTGGTCAGGAGACACCAGTAAACACGAAGTTCTCGACGTGCAGTGGTTACCGTTGCTCACTTTGCGCTGCATTGTCAAGGTCGTGGCAGAACATGTAGGCAGTGCGCGTGATGATGTCCAGTGCTAAATCTGTGAGATCTGACATCATCTGCGCCATCAACCGAGACGACAGCCGGAGAATACTGGGAAGAACTACCACGCCACTCGTCCCCAACGGCCCATCTCACCTGCTCGATGACACCGCAGGCTCATTGAAGGAGTCTAACAGGATGTCCGGGACCTCACTTTTGAGGAACCCAAGTCAGACCTTCTTCAAGAAGGAAGTTCTTCCTTCTTCATCAGACATAACGGTGGAAGACGGACACCTGCAGATAATCAAGCCCTTCGAGCCTGCCTCCGAGGAGGGAGACAAGCCTTGGCAAGATGAAGCAGCGCCAGTGAAAGAATCCTCCCTTAATGACGACGAAAACTTAACACAGCATCAAGAACCCGGTGCAGAGAACAGTGACGACAAAGGTTCCGAGAAAAGCGACTCGGGCAGAAGCGACAGTGGGTCACTGGATACAGGCCCCAACTTGAGTCTTGAAACTCAGCCTGTTGACCCGTCTTCACCGCCAACGATTCCAGAGGACAAGGACGTGACGACTGCTGCTGCGGGCGAGTTGCCGACCCGCAGTCCAAACGAGGCTGAATGCTTTTCGGTAACCAGCAGCAACATAGACTTTGAACTAGAAATTTCTGAAAGGCATCTCCTAGAGAAGCTGAGGAGGCTTCTCAAGGAAGCGAGGAAAAAGACGTCGAGGGGGAGGGTGATGTCTCTGCTGCCGTCAAGGAAGGAGAGGAAGAGAGGGAACAGAAAAGAAGGTCCAAGGAGGACCCTCACCGCACCCACAGCAAGGACGGAAAGGAATCCGAGGGCCACCAGCTGCCCTCCGTGCTGCGGTCCAAGGAGGGCGGGCGGGCACGCTCCTCATCCGTGGGCCACAAGGTGAGGTTCACCAGCCAGTGCAGCTTGGGAGAGTCTGACAACGACCCAGCCAGCGGCGTTCAGGACGATTCTCGCGCCTCACGCAGACAAGGCCGCCGCCACAGGAGCAAGGTTCACCGATCAGGTTAGCGGCCTCCAGCAAGCACGCTGGAGGCATTGCTTGAGTTACTGGCTGATATAGCGGGCTAGCCGGCAGTTGGGCAGGTCAGAAAGGGTGGTAAGAGAGCTCTGGACGCAGCCAGCGTGACGGGCATGGACGACGAGGAGAGGGATGCTGCAACCACGCGGCGGGAGTACCACACGCTGCTTCGGGAGATCCAGGCACTCATGAGCGAGGTGCAGCGGCAGAGAAATGACTTCCGGAGCGAGCTGCGTTCCCTCACATCCACCATCATCCGCCGCCACAACTCCACCTCGGCCAGGCCTTGCGTGTGCTCCGCCCCAAGGAAGACCTCCCGCCTTCCCGTCATGGTACGCGGTCGCTCTTGCGACCCACTGCCCTGTGAAAGACTCCACCGCGAGCACTGCCTCCAACACCAGCCTGTGCCACCACCTCCAGTATACTCATTGCTTTAGCACCATGAAATGCACCATGCACAACTGCCACCACTGCCCCGCAACCTAAGACTGCACTTTCTGCCATCACCACCACCACTACCACCATCACGGCCTTCACTCAGCATAGAACTTTGCGCCACCACTACCACCTTTGCCCTTCCGCTACACACCGCATCCCCTTCATTATACCACCACCACCTCCACTACGACCACAACAGCTGTCCCATCACACACACACACACACACACAGGAACCTTTTTTTTTCTAATCTATTTACTTGGTGCCCTCGTCTTATCTCCTCCTACCTCTTAATGTTTTTCCCTCACTCTTTCATTCCCCTCACCCTACAATTTTCCCCTTTACCTTCACCCTGAATCATGCCTCCTTCTCCTCTCTTCTCTTTGTCTTATCTTTTCCTTTCCCTTTCTAAGTCCTTCAGTGGATCTTCCCTCTATCACTTCCCCCATCCCTTCTCCCGTCCTCTCCTCAGAGTGCCACGCCCCTTCAAGTCCACCACAACGCTGCCACGGCACTTCTGGCGCGGCGCTGGCATCGACCACTGCTATTGCCTCCATCATCCCCACCCCTCCCATACCACTCTATACTCCCCCATCACTGCTATCCATTATCACCACCATTAACACTACCATAGCCTTCACTAGGTACTCTCCCATCACTGCCACTCCTTATCCCTACCTTTACCATTGCCACTACCATGAACACCTGTCACAACCTTCACTATCAGACCAGACCTCCTCCTCCTCCTCCTCCTTTTAATCATGACTGCCACTTTCACTTGTCGCTTTCAGTATGGTGCCATATCAAACTACCATTACGAGTGGTTATAGCAGCGAAACACACGCACACGCATACGCACACGCACACGCACACACACATTGGTGATCTTATAACCCATTATTGATAAAAGTGCTATTACAATATTATTCAACAAGCAGCAGCAGCAGAGAGAGAGAGAGAGAGAGAGAGAGAGAGAGAGAGAGAGAGAGAGAGAGAGAGAGAGAGAGAGAGAGAAAATTTTAATGTGTTCGCTTGCACCTCTCTCTCTCTCTCTCTCTCTCTCTCTCTCTCTCTCTGGAAAATATTCCTCCTTTCCTTGACCTGCTCCAGTTATTAGCACTCCGTGTGTGTGTGTGTGTGTGTGTGTGTGTGTGTGTGTGTGTGTGTGTGTGTGTGTGTGTGTGTGTGTGTGTGTGTGTGTGTATGTGTACTTTCACGCTTCATCGAGGGTCCAGTAATCTGGGAAGAATGAGTCACGTCAAAGGATAATGGACTGTGTCATGAGAGAGAGAGAGAGAGAGAGAGAGAGAGAGAGAGAGAGAGAGAGAGAGAGAGAGAGAGAGAGAGAGAGCTTCCGCAAGTCAAAAGTTAAATCTGACGTCAGAGGCATGAATGAACGTGTGTGTGTGTGTGTGTGTGTGTGTGTGTGTGTGTGTGTGTGTGTGTGTGTGTGTGTGTGTGTGTGTGTGTGTGTGTGTGTGTGTGTGTGTGTGTGTCCCTCCCCTCACAAACTTCCTGGAAACAGCTTCACACGAGTACAATTAAAGACATAAATCATCATTACAACATTTCAGCAAGACGACTGATGGATAACCTTGTCTCCATCATCACCCACGTCTTCCCTTCCGTCTCTCAGATCCACCTGTTCCTCTTTACGCGAGTCTTTCACTGTCCTGTTCTGTCTTCTGTTAATAGTTAGTGCTGGTTAGTGTGATTAAAAAGACGATAAGTTAAATAGTGTATTGCTGTTTGTCCTTCATTATTAGTGCCTTTCTGATGATTTTTTTGTGCTTCCTGTTTTCATCTCATTTTTCTTATGTCTTTTTCGATCCTTCAGTTTTATATGTCACTATTCTTTCTAGGAGAGAGTAGAGGAGTTAGGAACCTCACACACACACACACACACACACACACACACACACACACACACACACACTCTCTCTCTCTCTCTCTCTCTCTCTCTCTCTACATCAAAGTCCTATCAAAGGTAAATAAGTCCGTAGCACCACAGGGAACCGCAACACACACACACACACACACACACACACACACACACACACACACACACACACACACACACACTCACAGGCACGCTATAAGGTCAAGGCTGTCCTACGCTCCATCACCATAAAGAGATCACTATCATAATACACGAAGGAAGAAAAATAAAAAGTAGAAAAAAAAACATGCGAAAACGTTTACCTTAACATTTTTCTTCTTTTTTTTTTTACCGAATTCCATTACTTACAACCTCCACCACGCATTAATATCCATCACTACCACTACTATTACTACCGCTACTATTAACACCACGCCCATACCACGCCCTTGCCAACACGCCCCTCTCTCTCTTTCTCTACCCCCTCCCCTCTCTCTCTCTCCAATCAAGGCCATCCCTCTCCCATCACAGCTCGGGTTCCTGACGATAGGAAACACAAGCTCTTCATGGCGTCATTATGTAAATACGATGACGTCACGTATGTAAACAAACGGCTTGGGGGAGGAGGAGGAGGAGGAGGAGGAGGAGGAGGAAGAGGAGGAGGATAAAGGAAGTGTGAGTCCTTTAAACTACTTGCGTTACATCCTCTCTTCTTCTTCCTCCTTCTCTCATTTGCTTGTTATTGCTATTTTATGAATTTCTGCTTTCTCTTTCTCTATCTCGCTTTTCCCGTCATGCACTTGTGGCCTTGAGAAGCTTTTGTGTTTGTGGTGCGTTGGTGAAGAGAGAGAGAGAGAGAGAGAGAGAGAGAGAGAGAGAGAGAGAGAGAGAGAGAGAGAGAGAGAGAGAGAGAGAGAGAGAGAGAGAGAGAGAGAGAGAGAATTGAAGGTAAATATACTGGTTTAAAAAAGAAGGGTACGAACATGGAACGAGATGCAAGAAGGAGAAAAAGGGAGAAAAAAAAAAAAAGGAATGAAAAGGCTAAAACACACACACACACACACACACACACACACACACACACACACACACACACACACACACACACACACACACACACACACACACACACACACACACACACACACACACACAGGAGATAAACAAAACACGTGGATAAAACAAACACTCCACAGAAAAGAGAGAGAGAGAGAGAGAGAGAGAGAGAGAGAGAGAGAGAGAGAGAGAGAGAGAGAGAGAGAGAGAGAGAGAGAGAGAGACAAAGCTGAATGCGAATCACGTAACGAAGGTAAGAGAAAAAGAACTGACAGAAAGAAAGTAGGGAAAAAAGACGATAAATAATAAAAAGAGAGGATTATGAAGAAAACTGAAGGAAGGAAGGAAGGAAGGAAGGAAGGAGATATATACAGGAGTGACTGGAAGAAGGAGGTATAGGGGAAGGGAAGGAGGGAAGGACGAATGGAGGAAAGTGATGGAGGGAAGGCAATAAGAGAAGTGAATGACGAGCAGGAAAAGGGAAGGAGGGAGGAAATAAAGAGAGCGTGGAGGAGGAAAGAATAGAGCAAGAGGGAAAGAATGTGGTATATTGGAGAGAGAGAGAGAGAGAGAGAGAGAGAGAGAGAGAGAGAGAGAGAGAGAGAGAGAGAGAGAGCGGCTTTAATTCCTTCCTTCCGCGATTAGATTGTAGGTCTTCCTGCCTGCGCCTCCTCCTCCTCCTCCTTCTTCACCTCCTTTTTCATATCATAGATTATTTCTCTTAGTATGTCTCCTTCCTCTTCCTTCTCCTCCTCTTACTAAGTAGATTACTCCCCCTCTTCCTCCTCCTCCTCCTTACTAATATTCTTCCTTTTACTCCTTTATACCATCACTTATTCTTCTTTTCGTATATACCACACCTCCTCCTCCTCCTTCCTCCTCCTCCTCCTCTTCCCTCTTCGCTCTCTCCCGATATTCCCTTTAACTTCTTTAACTTACTTCCCTTCTCCTTCTCTTCTTCTTCTTCTTCCTCCTCCTCCTCTTCTTAACCCAGCTCCCTTTCTCTTTACTTTTTTTTTCTCTCTCCTCCTCCCCTTACAAGTATTTTTTCCGTTATTTCCCCTCAATACCTCCTCTTCCTCCTCCTCCTCCTCCTCCTTCTCTTCTCCTTTCCCTCCTCTCTTGTTGCGTCTCTATCTTCCTCTTCTTACAGCCTTTTACCGCATTATTTCTTCCAATTCCTCCTCCTCCTCCTCCTCCTCCTCCTCCTCCAGTCAGCACTTTCCTTCTGATTTTATTTCCTTTCTGCATTGAGGGAGGAGGAGGAGGAGGAGGAGGAGGAGGAGGAGTATAGGTCATTTGGAGGAAAGAGGAGGAAGAGAGGGAGGCAATAGAAGGAAGTAAAAGGAAGAAGAGTGAAGGTGGAAGGAAAGAGGAAAGCAGGGGAAGAAAGGGAGGAGGAGGAGGAGGAGGAGGAGGAGGAGGAGGAGGAGGAGGAGGAGGCGGGAAATAAGAATACAAAGGAATACAAAGGAAGACAAACAGCAACAGACCCTTAAGTCCTTACTAGGCTGTTTGTTTGAAGGAAAACAAGAGGGAAAAAGAAGAAAAGTAAAAGATGGAAAGAGTGGAAGATGGTGGAAGGAACAAACTAAGAAAGGTGGAGAAGATTGGAGGGAGGGAGGGAGGGAGGGAGGGAAGGTGGATGGAACTAAGAAAGTGGATAGAGCGAAGGAGGGAGGGAGGGAGGGAGGGAGGGAGGTATAAGCCATTTAGGTGGAGGGAAAAGGAAGGAGGGAAGAGGGACGAGAGAGAGAGAGAGAGAGAGAGAGAGAGAGAGAGAGAGAGAGAGAGAGAGAGAGAGAGAGAGAAGGGAAGGGAGGAGAAGGAGAAAGAAGAGAGGCATGGGTCGCGGGGTGGAAGAGAAAGGAAGTATGGAACAGAATATGAATCGATGTACTGGGAAGAGGGTGGAAGTGAGGTGGAGAGAGGTGGAGAGAAAAAGAGAAAGAGTGTGTCTGAGAGTAACAATGAACCTGAGAGAGTGGCATGGAAGGTAAGAACAGTGGAATGAATGGCGGTTACAAGTGGTGTGTGTGTGTGTGTGTGTGTGTGTGTGTGTGTGTGTGTGTGTGTGTGTGTGTGTGTGTGTGTGTGTGTGTGTGTGTGTGTGTGTGTGTGTGTGTGTGTGCACCGTGGTGTGTTAGTCTTATCTAACGCAGGTGTACATAACGATCGGTAGCCTGAGGACTTGTGGCGGAGAGAGAGAGAGAGAGAGAGAGAGAGAGAGAGAGAGAGAGAGAGAGAGAGAGAGAGAGAGAGAGAGAGAGAGAGAGAGAGAGAGAGAGAAGATAATGAAGGACATATAATCAAAAGGATGACGAGGAGAACCAGAGCGAGAAAAAGGAAGAGAAGAAGAGGAAGAGAACGTGATAACACAGTAGATAGGAAACGAAGAAATAAAGCAGAAAAAAAACGGAAAGAAAAAGAAAACAGACGGAAGTAAAAAAATGAAGAAATAGAAGAAAAAAGTAAGAAAGTAGAACGAAAAGAGAGTTAGAGAATACTAAAGATTTACCATTATCTGTAATTACCTTCACCTCCTTTTCTCTCTCTCTCTCTCCCTTTCCTGCCTTCCTCCTCTCTTTCTTTCTTTCACTTTACTCTTCTTTCTATCTTGCCAAAAACGTCTACATTATCTATCGCCCACTTTCACATATTCCCCTTATCTGAACTGGAAAGCATCTTAAGGAAGGAAAGGAAGGAGGGAAAAGAAGGGCAAAAGAATAATGAATAGAAAGGGGAAGATGGAGAGAAAGAGGGAAGAACAACATGAGGCAAAGTGGAACGATAAATAGAAGTGGATCGATTTTCCTACTCTCTCTCTCTCTCTCTCTCTCTCTCTCTCTCTCTCTCTCTCTAAGTGCAAAATATCACTTCTTGATATTTATTTTGACAAGACTTTCGTCAAGATGTCTTGTTTCCATTACCCTGAGAGAGAGAGAGAGAGAGAGAGAGAGAGAGAGAGAGAGAGAGAGAGAGAGAGAGAGAGAGAGAGAGAGAGAGAGAGAGAGAGAGAGAGAGAGAGAGAGACGACACACGCAAAAGAGGTCTTCTAATTATAAGCAAATCAGCGGAATCTATGTCTCAGCTTATTAGTGACTGTATGGATTTATCGACCTCGCTACACATCATTTGCAAGGACTTGAAGCGAACACCCCTTGCAAGATTCCCCGGGAGAGACAGAGCACAGAAAAGGCGGTAAGGTTGCGGCTATATAATGTCTCGCGTCTCCAGTCTTATTATTATGATGTGGTGTTAGTTCTTTGCTTTGAAGCGCACCCCGACACACACCTTGCAAGATTCCCCGGGAGAGACAGAGCACAAAAAACCGGTAAGGTTGTGCTTTATAGTGTCTCGTGTCTCCAGTCTGATTGTTACGATGTGGTGTTAAGTTCTTTGCTTTGCTTCTCGTTACTGGTATTAGGCAACCCTATGATTGTTTATTAGAGTATGTTCTTTTTGTGTATTGCAGGTGATT
>NC_059271.1:24015374-24145374 GCF_017591435.1 Portunus trituberculatus | reverse complement strand
GGGCGTCGGCAGGAACCAGCACGCCGGAGCCCAAACCTGAGGAAAACGGCGATGACTCAGGTGATGCAAGACCCAACACCCCCACCCCCACCCCACACACTCACTCTCACCCATCACCTCTGCACCACCTCAAATCGCCACCCGTATTCTGAAACGCTTTGGTCTCTCGCTAGACAGTTCTTAACCCCTTTGGCACTGGGGCACATTTTTACCTTGAGGTTTTGGGTGTGATTAGACGATTCTATTTGCATTAGGAAGGGTTTATGGAAGTCAGAAGATTAATGACCAAAGTCTTCACTATTTCAATCCCCACACAAGTTTCTGAAGCTATATAAAATCACTAAATAGTAAGCAGAATATATATGAAAACATGTGCACGTACTGAAAGAATTAAATGCCTCATAAATCCTTTTTTTTTTTTTTAGGTGTTTGTTTTATATTGAGAAAACAGCGTCATGGTAGAATCATCACTACAAACACTGAAAAGCCAAAACTTCCACTAGAGTCGAGTTAAAGCAATTAAGTGTTTGAGAATACAGTATGATGCTACACTCTAAAAAAAAAAACTATATGAAGCTACGGCTTCTTAATCCCTTCCGTACTGGGACGCATTTTTACCATGCGTTTTGGGTATGATTACACGATTTTCTTTACATAAGGAGGGATTTAGAGAGGTCGGAAGATTAATAGCCAGGTTCTTCACTGTTTTCATCCCTACAGAAATTTCTGAAACTATAAAATCACCAAGTAGTAAGTAGAAGATATGAAAACGTGTCATGGTACTGAAGAGGTTAAAGGCTAGCCATTAATGTAAAGTCTATTAAAAAATATATATACCATATATTGGCTATAGATAAATGTTTAGTGTTTTAAATGTTTTATAGAAGAGGATAAGGTATTGTAAAGTTTCAAATGTTTTTTTTCCTTTTTTATGTAAGGAAGATCTAACAAAAGGTAGCAAAAACTATTAAACAAAAAGAGTAATTGTTTCCTATCTGTTCTTTTCTTTTGCTATTTTATTGTTGTTGAAACTAAAGACAGCACTGATCTGGACAATGTACTATTTTTATGGGAGAGGATAGGGCAATGTATATGTAGCACAATATCTAACGATTTCAATTTAATTAGTACCATAGTTAAAATGTTCTGTATATCTGTACTAGTTTACCAATAACACAACTCACTAGTGTTACCAGTACCTACACGTATTTTCAACACAATCTAAATATCTGATACTCTTATGCATCAACAACTGCAATTTACTGATTTCTTTATGTAACACTGAATAACATATTAAAAATAAGTATGTTCCTTAAATAGCCGAGTGATAATCAGTATTTTTAGCTGATAACACCTTTTGAGTAATGGTCTAGGATATCTACACATTTTAGGAATAAATAAAGGCTTTTGTTGCTAAGGATGCTTCACAACATTCTTCAACACTTTACAGCAATGTTTGTCTGTTTAGAGTGTCTGCTACTTCGAAGATCCCTTCTTCTTATCCTTTGGTGGCAGAGAGAGAGAGAGAGAGAGAGAGAGAGAGAGAGAGAGAGAGAGAGAGAGAGAGAGAGAGAGAGAGAGAGAGAGCACGCAAACATGCCCAGACAAAAATAACACGCACACACAGCCTAAAAAAAAAAAAAAGAAAAATACAGACTCTGACAAACAGACAAAGAATAACAAACACACACACACACACACACACACACACACACACACACACACACACACACACATAACCAACCACAAAATAGCCAGACTTCCCTAACCATGCTCCCACGCTGCTAACACTCCCACCCACCTCCTCTTAACACAGGCACGCCCAAATCCATCACGTTGAAGGAACAATTTCGCAACTTTAGCAAATTTGGAGACACGAAGAGCGACGGGAAGATGCTGACCTTGTCCCAGTCTGACAAGTGGTTCAAGCAAGCTAAGGTGATCGACGGCAAGTCTATCACCACCACCGACACCGCCATCACTTTCAACAAATTCAAGTGAGAGAGAGAGAGAGAGAGAGAGAGAGAGAGAGAGAGAGAGAGAGAGAGAGAGAGAGAGAGAGAGAGAGAGAGAGAGAGAGAGAGAGAGCCAGCCTACATCAATATTGTATTCGTTAGCCGCGTACAGGCGTGTCCAGAGAGGAGGGGAGAAGAGGAAAGGTTTAGGGAAGCCACTCTCACCCTACTCTCCCTTCTTTTTTTTTTTTACCTTCTATCTACTTTCTCTTCCTCTCTCTCTCTCTGTAAATCCTTCAAAGTTGGCATTTTTACCACAGTTCAGTCCCTTTCAGTCCCACACAGGCTTAGTTTAGTGCTTGCCCGAGGAAGTTAGCCTCATCATCAGCCCTACACGACCCCACTACACGACAAATGCTTCCCCTGATGCTTGGGATATTTTCTCCTAAACTTCCTTTCACCGTAAAAAGAAAAGAAAATAGAATAAAACATCTAGGTCCTCCTCCTCCTCCTACTACTACTACTATATATCATAAGCCTTCAATACTAAAATATATATCGTAATAACTCTCTTTCACCCAAGGAGTATTTTAAGTCACAGACATCGTTTGATGATGCCTAAACACACACACACACTTCGATTATGTATTGCAGACTATTTCAAACTACAAAAAATCATCTCTGCAGTCAAAACACTGCACATGAAGAATAAAAAAAGGCCGTGGTGAGTAAATGGAGCTGATAATAAAAATAAATAAATAAATAATATTTTAGTATTTAGGATAAAACTAATGTGATAACTGAAATAAGGGTTCTTTCGGTAATGGCCGTGACTCTTAACCCATTCAGTACTAGACGCATTTTTACCACGAGTTTTGGGGTACGATTATATTATTTTATGTACTCGTATATTAGGAATGGTCTATGGAAGTCAGAAGATTAATTCCATTATCTTCACTATTTTAATCCCCACATAAGTTCCTGAAGTTGCATAAAATCACAAATAATAGGCAAAACGAATATGAAAACGTGTCATAGCACTGAAGGGTTAATATTTTTGGAGGAATTTAGATAAAGTTAATTAAGAAAATAGGTATAACAATTAAGCAAGCAAACGAACAGATAAATAAATAAATGAACAAATAAATATAACAAAACAGCCCTGACATTAATAAAGAAAGAAAGCTAACACAGAAGTAAAGATTTTTGTGTATAAGCACATTTCACGCTCATCGATTCTTTGAGGGTTACTTCAGACTAACCTGCGTTGTCTGAAGCGCGTGAAGTGTCCTTATAAAAATAAAGTAACCTGCTGTAAAAACAAAAGAAACAAGAAAAAAAAACCGTCTACTTCCATCGACAGGACCTTATGATTATCATTGTTGTTGTTGTTGCTGTTCACATGTCACTTTTCAGGAGAAGAAAATGAGAGAGAGAGAGAGAGAGAGAGAGAGAGAGAGAGAGAGAGAGAGAGAGAGAGAGAGAGAGAGAGAGAGAGAGAGTCAAAGTCAAAATGTTTATTTCCATTTTTACAATGGTTATTCTTCATATATATGTACATAATAGGGCATAAAAATAATGGTGATTATAATTATCAATAGTGATAGCGCACACACACACACACACACACACACACACACACACACACACACGGCGGCCCGGTAGCTCAGTGGTTAGAGCGCTGGTTTCACAAGCCAGATGACCGGGGTTCGATTCCCCGGCCGGGTGGAGATATTTGGGTGTGTCTCCTTTCACGTGTAGCCCCTGTTCACCTAGCAGTGAGTAGGTACGGGATGTAAATCGAGGAGTTGTGACCTTGTTGTCCCGGTGTGTGGTGTGTGCCTGGTCTCAGACCTATCCGAAGATCGGAAATAATGAGCTCTGAGGTCGTTCCGTAGGGTAACGTCTGGCTGTCTCGTCAGAGACTGCAGCAGATCAAACAGTGAATTACACATATATACAATCAGATAAACAAACCCTTCGCACACATACACAGTTTGTTACAGAGATACTAGAAATTACAAGTTTATATTATTTTTCTAATACTACAATGTTAATTAATTTAATAGGAGGAACTGCCTAAGTTTGGTCTTGAATGATTGAAGAGTTGTTGCTGTCTTTATTTGTTGAGGAAGTAAATTCCAAAGGGAAGGGCCTCGCACATGGAGGGCGCGACCACCAGACTGGGTGTTCACTCTCGGGACACGGAGATCATACCTTTGCCTGGTGGAGCTGCCTGTTGCGTCATTAACTGTCGGGAGGTTGACAATATTTTGTGGAGAGAGAGAGAGAGAGAGAGAGAGAGAGAGAGAGAGAGAGAGAGAGAGAGAGAGAGAGAGAGAGAGAGAGAGAGAGAGAGATAATAATAATAATAATAATAATAATAATAATAATAATAATAATAATAATAATAATAATAATAATAATAATAATAATAATAATAATAATAATAATAATAATAATAATAATAATAATATTATTATTATTATCATTATTATTATTATTGTTATTATTAACAGATAGAAAGAAAGAAACCCTTTGAGCTTCATATGAACATTTCTATCATATTCTCCCAAACATTTAGACATATTGTACATGTACACTGTCGTCTCCCTGCACTACCACAGGACTAAGAAAATCACATTCACGGAATTTGAGAAGTACCTGGACGAAATCTCGAAATCTAAGAAAGTGGACGCGGGAACAATCAGGACCAAGCTAAAGGATTGCGGGGCGCCGGGCACGTCTGGCACCACGGTGAGTACCTACACGCTGGCTGACTGGACAGTGATTCTGAAGGAATACTGCACACACCTCCACTTCTTTGAAAACCCTCTTTTTTAAGTTGACGCTTATCGGTTTATTTTTATTATTTTTTTTATTTAATGACAGATTAACAAGATTTTTACTCTATTACAGGAAAAAAATCTTGAAAATTATGCTAATCGTCTCTCTTGTCTTCAAATTCTTAAAAACATCAAACGGGGCAGTCAGCATGCTGAGAAGCCTACCCAGCTGACCTTGAAAGACCTTACACAATAATTAACATACAAAATTATAACTAAATATATATGAACACTATATATTTACAATAAATTAAACTCTTGAGGCAAAGTATTTGTATTTTTTTTAAGATGTTGGGCACAATATTATTATTTATCAAGTGACAAGCTTACAAGATTGCGTCACTGATCTAAGGATCCCTGAACTCTTCAGTTTTTGGACAAAAACATAGTGTTGCAAAGTATGAAAGTTTTCTTCATTACATAACTTGCAGAGTATGCCATCTTGACTAGTGGTATACTGCCAACAATACATGTACCCTAACCTTAGCCTCATAACGTCAGTATCAACTCGGGTGGATGTTCTACCATAACATACATTGGTGTTGTTGTAAATAGTCAGTGTCTCACACTCACTTCCGCTATCCATGAGTTTGCCAATATTTTCGTGGATAGTGGAAGTGAGAGTGTGACACACTTTGAAAATGGTCGGGATCATTATTTTTACTTTACGAAATGACGCGAGTGATTGGCCTGTCATTGTAAACTCCACTCAGTTTCCCCCGGCTGCACCATAACTGTTTTGTTCAAAGCGCAAACCTATCTATGTTCAGGTATGCCTCCGGAAGCACACGTATTGATGTGCAGAAGCAGATGCGCCATTGATAGCATAACTACGTACTTACGTGGTTTCAGGCCATCAAGAACACGCCTTATGTTTGATGTCATACTTGTAATTAAATCAAACGGCTTACTTATAACGGTAAATCTATAGAACAGCAACTCCTTACATATTCTTTTCTATTACCCCCCTTCCCCCCAACATGCTTGGGGACACGTGGGAAATCGGGGTTTTGTGGGGGTGGGGAGCCAAAAGAAGCGAGATATGGCGATCTTAAAAAAAATCTAAGGAGAAAAACCTAACCTAACGTATTCTAAAGATTTATTATATATATATATATATATATATATATATATATATATATATATATATATATATATATATATATATATATATATTGTTCTGTATTATGATGCTATTTGCTGATAATGGAAGATAATAACGGTACCTGGCGCTCACTTCTGCATGATTTGTATAAATATTAAATTAATAAGCACACTTACTGATACATCAAGCAGTCATTCTCTCGTGGAGGGAAGCACGGACGCCTTCGTTTACTACCAAGTAGATATAATCGTCATCATAGTTGCGTCCTGCTTCGACATAACAAGTCGTTAATAGTCAGCAGGCAGGTTCCTCCCCTCCCGCCGTCACTCGCCTGCTCCTCTCCTCACGACGCACGGTTCAAACCTTTGAACTTGAGCAAGTGAACTAGTTACGATTCATTATGACGATGCAGGACACAACTTGTGACTGCAACTGTACAATTTGCAATGAAGGCTTATTGGGACATGCTGCTGGTAAAACCAAACGATACGGAGAACATTTTTTAATAATCAAGTAATGCAGACTTAGAACTTATGTACACCAATCTCGAATCGAAACAATGAATAGGTTAAATATATTTTCATCTACCCATAACTAAAATATCCTGAACGATTTATACATAAGAGTTTTAAGAGTCTCCACTCATCTCGAAACAACATAAAGAAATACTCACTGCTTCCATCCTTCCCTCAGAGTGTGGTGAAGAGCAGCGCCGTGGATCGCCTCACAGACACCAAGAAGTTCACAGGCTCCCACAAGCTCCGATTTGACGCCACTGGCAGAGGCAAGGGAATCGCCGGAAGGAAGGACGTACAAGATGGCTCTGGTTACGTCAGCGGGTACAAAAACAAGAATACGTATGACAAAACGCACTAAAATCCTGTTTTACCTCCACCGCCACACTGTGCTGTTCCTGGGACTGGGAGCAAGCGGTCCACGAGTTGAAGAACTCGGTCTCGATTGTTTCAGGTATCACGGAAGACTTGCGAAGAGCCACAAAAAATAATCTATTGTTCTATGAGTAATGTGACTATTTTATTGATAGAATTTTAATTTTAATCACTGAAACTAAATATTTGAAGATTCTAATTCTATATCATTAACTTAACGTGGATGTACAGTCATTTATCGATGAAATATTGTCATTAGCGTTCATCTCCCTCAATTTGCATATAACTCTTCTGAGAATCGGTCTCATTTCAAGAACAGAATGACAAGTATACCTATTGAGTGCAGGAAACACAGTTTTAGAGTAGAAACAGTAGTTACCTAACGAAATACTGTAATTGCATGGATGGCCGACCATGCCAGGCTCGAAATCAGTAGTTGTGTCAAATCGAGGCACATTTCCTTTGTTTACATTCTTCAGCTTAATCTATTTTATAGTTAGATATATGCTAGCAAACAATTTAGAAGTCCTATGTAATATTACATTGCATTGTCTGTAGTTTCAGTGATTAAACCCATGCACGGTCAATCAAGTTACATTCTCCCGGGATGGGCTAACAAAAAGCATTGGAAAGTCATTATTAGCAATGTAAATACTCTTTCCAGAGGTACTAGTGAGACCAGAGACTCATCAGGGTTTTATGTACAACTATATATTACATACTATTCTTTATTTTCTTTTTCTTATCACAATACTGAGAGAAAATAAGCTAGATTAGGAATGAATCTACTTTAAGCATTCAGCAAACAAAATATGCTACAGTTAAAGACCAGCAGAAAAAGGTCATGCATGTTGTCTGGTAACTTCTGCTTGGTGTCTGCCAAGACTTGGTGCCTACTGGAACTCCTTCAAGATTTATCTTAGCAATAGTGTTATTGGTGGACATTCTCAATTAACAACAACAAAAAAAAAAAAAAACCCTTCATATGTTGGGGAAAAATTTCTGGAATGTGATGTACTGCTCGTACTGTAGTCTAGTACTTAACTACAATGCTTCAGTGTTCATAGACGTCTCTGTACAGTGTCTTGTGTATCTAAGATGTGCACAAACTCCTGCACACATTACAGTATATATATTGGCTTTGATTACATTTTATCATGACTTTTTAAACCAAGTTAGAGAGAGAGAGAGAGAGAGAGAGAGAGAGAGAGAGAGAGAGAGAGAGAACACAACATTTATTATATTCTAAACTTACTTTGAATGCAGGGAGGATATTCTTTAAATGATCTTGTATACCAAAACATTTATCAAGAGGCAAATAATAATGTTTTTTGAGTAAACTGCTTGAGATGATTATACACATGATTTTGCCAGTATACTGCTGCATCCCATGTTAAGACAATTACTTCTCAGAAATCATTGGTTCACTGAAAAGGTAATAAAAAGACATTTGAAGTAAACTTTACGGAATCTAAGCTTTTTGCACAAGGCTTTTATATATATTTTTTGTATTGCCGTATAAATATCAAACTCAACATCTACACCACTAACTCAGAAACTGGGACGCTGCCTCTCAACACAGAAACTGCCGCTCATACAATGATATTAATGTTTCCTGCGTTACCTGGTTGATTCGTACAATACACATGCATCTGCACCTGCTCAGATGGTCATGGCAACTATGGAAACTTCAGAAGTTCCCATAGTTGTAGAACCAACAATATGAAACATATTTTTTATATATTTCATGATTTTTGGCATATTCATGTACTACAAGTATATTTTTGTTGAACTTGTGGCCTTAATGATACATACAAAACTCTGTTCATTCTGCTCAGCCTTGCAAAATTGAATGGCTAGATAACTTTTACATTTCAGTAGACCACAAACAATGAAAACATGGGTAGCTATATGACATCATTACAGCTCTTTTGCTATAATTGTTTTTGTAACTGCTTTATGCTGAAGGTAAACACCTAGTGTGCTGTAAAGTAGATGATATGGCCAAAAAAGAGTGACTGTGTGAGTGTCTTTCCTATGGGGTGTACATCTCAGCAAAACTTTTGGGTGGACGCCTTATTCTCTTCTCAGTTGACTTTCTGCATCAAGTTTGTCATATAAATAAAACAGCAGAAATTACAAATATAAATGTGATATGTATTTGATCTCATTTAAGGTGACATTGAATTTCCTCCATATGTTGTTTACATCTAGCTGCACTGCCACTTACTTTCTGATAGCAATATATTAATAAAGACATCAAAGGCACATTAATTTATCATTATCATAATAGCATATGAATCATTAAAGAAATCAGGTACAGCAACACTAATTCATGAAAAAAAGCACATACATGTAGGAAATTACTATCTGAATCACTTCTGCCAACAGAGAACCATTCCATTTTACTTCTACAAAATCATATTTAATTTACTTCATACTGTACTGGTGGTGCTCCTCTAGATGCAAAACATAAGTGATTTTCCTTCACACACACAGAAAAAGACTTTCCTTTTCAAAAAAAACTTAGACATGAGCACAGTGGCAGTAGTAAAAAAGAAAAAAAAAAGGAGCACAAAACAATTTTATATACCTGTAAGCAAATATAGAGCTGTAAACAAGCTGTAGCAATCTTTCCACAGAGAAGGGAGTTCCTTTTCTTCTGAATTGTGGAAATTGTGTTCTGTTTATCGCTTGAAGGGTTGTGTGAGACATGGTTGGCTGTATGACTGAAACCACCAATATGTTTCGTATTTTTGCACGTAGTCCACTCAGCCAACTCATGTCACTTTAGAATGTTATGTTCATGTGTCAAAACATTACTATGAAGAAACTAGTATTTATACATTTATCACCAAAATGTAAAATAAATATTAATTCTTCTGCTGACTGGTCTTTTTCCTTACATTTCATTATGCACATCATAGAAAAAAATTAATGCATATAATACTTTTTTAAGTTCAATAAAAAAGCACCATCACCTATTTCCTGGACTTGAATTTAGCACATCTCATAAATAAGAAATAAGATGGCATGAATAAAAGCAGTCATCAAACAGGCTATCAGGTACTTTGGCTTTGAAATTTCATATTGTTTATGAAATGATTGGGTAGAGGGCAGACTCACTGGCAAGACATAAGTTACGCTGGACACACAAGAGTTTAGCTGCTGCTCGTCTTGCCCCTGCTGCTTGTGCTGGAGTCTGAGCGCCAATGGAATCACCAACAAATTCTTTGCCTATTTCTGGCAAAGATGGTGCCTTGGGAGCAGTAATGGCCAGAAGTTCTGCATATGTGAATGCATCTGGAGGAGATAGAAGTGGCACAAGGTTTGGAAGTAACGCTGGTGGTGTGAGGGTGAGGAGGGTGTGGCTGTATGGAGCAGCAATGAGTTCATGTAAGATGTTCACCACCAGCTGCGTTACCGGGCTTACCACACCAGCACGGCTCACCTGAAACACCGGGGAACTATTTAAGAAAAGTTCATAACAAAGCATTGTGGATGGAATGTGTCCTTGTATTTGTTGATACAAGAGAACTCAAAAAGGAATCATTGTTAAGAAAATTCACATTTCCATAAAACCAGAAAGAGAAAGTCTTTTTCTAATTTCTTTTTAATAACCTGTTTCTCTATTCATATCTCACATTTGTAAGAAGTAAGTATAAAGAATAAAAAGAATTTAATTCTTAGTAAAAATATGATTTTTACAAACAAAGGAGATTGCTCATTTAATTTGTTAATTAACATTAATTTATCCCAGAAATACTATTGGAGGCTTCATACCTGTGTCATGAGAGTTAAGAGAGATTGGACGGCCACCAACAATGAGGTTCCATCCTTGGTGAGCCCTGGAGTTCCCCGAGCAATAGCCAGATCGGCAGAGTGCAGCTGCAAATCAGACTCCAAATCTTCCAGTTCTCGGTCGTGGTAGGTTCTCTTCCGGCTCCCATTTCCATTGTTTGCTAGATTAATAGTGACGGATGCTCCAGGCTGTCAAGATATGAAGACATAACTATCATCCACATTGCTTCATACCTATCTATAATAATATGAAAAGATTAATTACATTCATGACAAAAAGATTTATAGGACCTCAGATAGCACAGGACCTAATCTTATCACTGAAAGACTTTGTTAGAAGTAAAGTGAGTCATGGAATTTCAAGTATATAATTTCTCTCATTAATTATGTCATTGATCATTTAGATTTCTTCCTCACAATTTCTAAAGGTGACACATGATTAGCTTTTAAATAATGATAATATAAGGTGTGGACAATATACAGAGAGTAACTTTTATTGAGTGATGGGAGTAGCTTGACCTCACCTCATTCTTGACTGGGGGTTGCTGCACTGCCAGCCAGGCAGATATGATCATGCTTACTGTGAGGCGTGCCAGAGCTTCAGTACGGGGTTTGCTTATCAGCTCACCTGAGAAGGAGGCAGTATGTTTAACAGTACAATAATTGTGAGATGCTGCCTTCAGTGAAAAATCTGTTAGCCCATTCCACAAAATTATCAATAATCTTCAAAAAAGCCAATTAATGACAAACATGATTTCATATGATAAGAAGTAGCACATAAGAGGTTTGCTAAATGTACACAATACAATGCTGATGTAAATTATCAATTATCATTTTCACATGCACCAAAACAATGTTACTTATCTCAAGCCATAGTTACTACACATACATAATGACAGACAACATACCAGTACAAGGTCCAGATATATACAAGGGTAAAGCATGAACCAAAAGACTAAGGGTGCAGCCCACAACATCCTGGTGCAGCAATCCGTAAATCAGATCCATGGCCCGGGTGAGGTCAGAGTGGAAGACGCTTTGCATGCCAGCCTGAATTTTTGGCAATAAAATAAAGTGAGTTATACATCAAAACAAATGTGTTACCTGAATTATTGTATTTGATACTATTGTAAAAGTAGATTGAATTAAGGAACTGTTGAAAAACAGTATTATGGCAGCCGAATTTCAAGTGTAAAAAAATGAAGTTATTATAATTTTTCAAAGCATAAGTTTGAAAACAATACTAACTTTGATGATGTCACACACAAACCACCTGGTGCCACCAAGCCTCATAAGGTCCCTGAAGGTGGCCAGTGCCTGATGAGATATCACTCCTCCTGGAAATACTTGGTCCCATGTAGATCGAAGCAAATGGGACAGAGGTTCATCAGAAGACAAGAATGTTGAAGGTACTGCCTCTCCTGCTCCCAAGTTGCTATTTCTGAAGAATTCATACATACATATCATAAAAACAAATGTTTGGCTAATAAATGAAAAATAAATAAAGTAGGTAAATAATAAATATGAACAAATTCATAATAAAAAATTGCCACAAGAAATTATTCTTTCTGTGTGATGCAAAACTTATCAGTTGTTTGTAACGGAATTAAGGTACAAATTCAATTGTACTTATACTCTAAACATATACAAATAAACAGCTTACTAAAAATAAATTATCATCAATGAAAATATGAAAAATTAGACCTCTTAACATATGATTAATTTTATCTTACCTATTGGCATTAGTGTAACTACTGGTGGGCTGAATGCCACCCTTCATAACCTGCACCATGTTCTCTATGACCTGCAACATTAGCATTGACCTGCAACACAACACAAGCACATCATAAATGACTGCTGTAAGTAGATGATTGGATCTAAAATATGAACAAATATGATTTGATTCTTTGCAATTACTCTTTGGTCAATGATTACTGCAATTCAATACATCAGGACTGATTTTGGTATTTTGATCTCATCCTGACAATCTCCATGACCATTTTTTCCTAAAATATAGTGCAGTATTAGTGAGCTCCCTCCCTCAGAAGATAAAAGACAGACTCAAGAGAAATGAGAGAATAGTGTTTTAATATATGAGAAAAAAGGTTGAAAAGAGATGTAGGAGATTGGAACATCCAAGGAGCTAAATAAGCAAGGACACTTCTGCTATAACCATTCCTTGTGAAAAGTTCCTTGAAATAAGTGACAGATGTGAATAGACAGAGAACAGATGAAGTGATAATCATTTATTCAACAGATGAGCTTCATAAGCTTCATAAAAAATTAACAAAGACAAAAATTAAAAATGCAAAAATAAAAGGAATATAAAAGATAAAGAAGTAAATATCTCATGAAAACATATTATATCTTCCTAACAGACTTATCTGCATACAATAATTCTTTCCTAACAAAGGCATCTGAACACAAACTTGCCTGTCCTTGAAGTTATCAAGTGTTGGGGTGGTCTGGTCATGTTCTCCAAGGGAAGTTTGGAGGTAATGAAGGAAATTAAGAGGTTCCACTGCTTGTTCTGCATCCACAACCTGAAAAGCAGACGATTGAAGACTTTCGTATGCCACTTGAAATGTTTAATAATCAATATATAAAAATCAATAATTATGCATATCCATATGTTTTTTTCCAAATACGTATATAATTGTATAGCAGTGTAAGGATATGAGGTAAGCAATAAGGCAAAGTTATGAGTATGTAATTTTGCACTCTGGTAGAAACAAGAGACTGGCAATTCCACTTTCACATTTGCATTTGCAAGTTACACAAAACATGTTGAAAATGACGGTAGAAGGTCCGTAAGATTTACATATTTGCTGTGTCATCAAAAGAGTGCATGACCAAAGTGAAGTGTGAGAGAAGCAAGTGTATAATGAACCTGCAAAATTCAACAAGTGTATCATACTAACTGAAGATACATAGAACAATATATATTCATAAATATAGATATCATCATTTACTTCAATCACTTATAAGAATTTACACCCATTGATAAACTATTATAATGTGTGATATGAATATGTCAATTTTTTTTGTTTTGAACACAAACTGAGACTTAAAATAATAGCTGCAGTACTCTGACCTGACATCTCAGAGACACTGAACCATCTTCTTCTGTATGCAAAATCTAACTTAAAATTTCAAAAACAAATGGAAAAATATTGAGGTTAATTTTATTCACCTGTACATGGGAGCAGAGCCAGGTGGCTACACAGATGGGGAGGCTGCAGAGGTGGTAGCAGAGGCGATCAAGCTGATCCTTGACATGCTGTATGGGAAAGGCTCCTTGCTGGGCTGCTGTTATTACTTCTCTCAAGGCCACGGCTGCCACTTGGCACACTTCACTCCAACGCATCAAACTGACGGCCAATATTACCACATGACAAAAATCTTATGAATGATAGTAAACCATTCTTCAAAATAGCAATCAGAAAGCTAACTGACATGGAAAAACAGTACAATATAAAAAAAAAAAAAAAAAAAAAAAAAAAAAAAATCAAATTAATTGTATTATAATTCTTTCTTAATATACTTCAATAAGTAATAGAGTACAATGTGATTTGTTTAGTACCTATGATCACTCCTTCGAACCTATCAAACAATTAAATATTGACAACACAATCACATTCATCCCCCTACTTAATCACAAAATATGAGATATTTGCCACATAACATTGTAAACATCTCCATATGTTTTCTCATAAGTTAAACATATTACAAAAGCTGACCACAATTAATAGCAATAATCATTCGTCTCCAGAAAACAATAAAGAATGGGATATTCCTTAAAGCTTTTCTTAATCATGAAACTTCCACAGAACTCACTTATATTTGATCTCCAGTTCCTTCACATTGACTTGTCGAATGAATTCCTCAACAGCATTCTGGTCAGTGCGTGTGGCCATGAGAGGCGCCTTCACCCGACCCAGCTCAGGCATGTTGTCCTTCATCCACTGCTCCACAAAAGTCTCACACTTCTCTGACACCACCACCTAGCAACATGGACCATAGATGAAGGGGGACAACTTTAACACTTATGGAAAACTATGTGTGTGCATGTGTGTGTGTGTGTGTGTTAAAATGTGAAAAGGACAATACAATGTTGCTTTGTACCCAGTGAAATTTAACAAGTCTGATACATTTAATTCACACACATTCACAGACAAATCCTGGGAGAAGTTAAATGTTTAGAAGAGTTGAAGATGAAAGGAAAACAATCATGTGTGATATAAATGCTAAAACCATACTGAGTTAAAATTTTTGAAAGACACAAGTATGAGAGCGAAATTGAAAATCATAATGAGAAAGATCAACCACTCTGAAGATAAGTGATAAGGTAAAGGTGTACAAGTGTGAAGGTGATGTTGGAAGAGGTGTAGAAGTGTTTGACTGAATAAGCAAAGAAATATTTGGATAAAGAGGAATGAAGGTTTTTTTATACTAAGCAAGATATTAGAGCACATAAGTAGATGTATGACAAGTAGAGTGAATAGACTTTAAACTCATATCAATACTGTAGAGCTAAACAATGAATCAAGGTCAGATTTCAAAGCATATAAATGGACAGATGACAATTACTGAACAAGTGCTGAACTAACATCAATGCCAAGAATGAAGCAAGGAAATATATCTAAGCAAATAAATTGATGAATGGCAAGGCAGTGAACAAGTGCTGAACTCACATCAATGCCATAAAGCTGAACAATGTGGCACAGCAGCAGAAAGGAGATATCAAACATCAGGGCACGGTTCATAGCCATTTTTGAAGTCTCGCCTGGCTGGGGATCCTGAAATGAACACATAAATATTGAAATGTACTGAGATACCATGTAAATTATGATTACTCTCATATGGGCACAATGAGCTTAGGTGACCCATCTTTTTATCATTATTATTTGAGTAATGTAGCTATGGTATGAATGGGAACATCTGAAAACTTTTACAGTGAATATTTTAAACCAATCATTAATGAAGACTTGTGGGAGATTCTGAACAGGTAATAATGGGGAGGCTTAGAAAGCATTAATAGGAGAAAAGATACCAGATTTACCAAATATCATATTCCACAGAAAAGTTAGTCTACTTAATATTGTATATTTTGGATATTCTACAATCACCTACTGAGATACTGAAATACCTAGAATATTCTTAAACATGTATCTATGACATAAATGCTTTAAAAGTAAACTTTAAGTTATATACTATATGCATTATGCTTTTCATACCATCTGTATTTCTGGGACAAAAATAGCTTTGTTCCTCAATCAATAACTCAAAAGTCAGTAACATAATTTTTCTATTATAGAAAAAAAACATGAACATATAAAGTTCCATAGACTATTTTCATAACTTAGAAATAAAAGTCTAATAATGAGTGTCACTTGCCACCCACACAATAATAATGAGGAGGTTTTTTAGTCTAAAGGCATACCATGTTTAGGCTATGGCAAGACACAGCTTAGGGACATTGTGATGAAAGCACTGCAGCACCCTTGGGCTATTTTGTTTTTTACCAATATTTTTTTTCTTCATAAAGAAAACTGAACAAAAAAAATTGTTCTACACTTCACTGCACAGTGAAGCATTAACCTCTGCACAGGCAAGGTGAAAAATTTAGTGCTATATTAAAGTCTATAAAAATTAAAGAGCTTGGTACATTAGGTAATTATATTTTGGTTGATAAAATTGTTAGTCATATAAACTCAAGTAACTATAAAGAAATATCATAGTAAAATAACAATAGAAAAATAATAGGAGTAACATTATGGTAAATCAATCATTGTAACATACTATTTCGAGAGGACTACTCTGTATCACATGACAATGCTGCCCAACTTTTGAATTAAAGCAGCCAGAGTACATTGAAAATTTGACAGTTTATTATCTCTCCTATTACTGATTGCTAACAAGTATGCTAGGTATGAAAACTAATGCATGTACTGATTCCCAATAGAGACTATGGAAGATTTATAGTTTAAAACATTCTGAAGCATCTGGAAAGCAAGGCAGTACATAATAAATACATTGGACATAGCCATGCTGCCCCACGAGTTGTTATCAGGTGATGAGGAGGATACATGTATACAAGATATCTGCATTTCAAAATAATGAAATAATGAAAGCAGGATGAATATGATGAAAGTTATCTGAATGTTTCCATATCCAGGATAAAGACATTTATTCATGTACCTGAGGCTCAAGAAAATGGGAGATGAATAACATGATAAACTGCAGCTAAGCCCACATCTACTATGCTTTATCTTTACCTCAACAGCATATCCAATTACATAACAAAATACAAATTCATTTTCACATCAATATGATAATAAAAGAATGACTTTTTGTAAAACAAAAATTAACTTTACCATGCTAAGTTCATTATATTTCACAAATTTCTGTGCGAATATATGGAGACTTCCTGATGCAGCAGCAGCAGCCAGCAGCAAGTCCCTGCTCTTGCCACTGATGAGCAGGTTCATTACAGGCAAGACTGAGTCCTGACAAAATAAAATAAAGTTATCTAAACAAAGCTCTACATAGGTATCAATGTAGAAAGGTACACAATATTTTATTTATGTCTTTAGAAAGAAACAACAAAAAAGAATAAATAACAAATATTTGGACTTATTACAGAATTCAATATCTGACCTGATTCTTGTTGCTGAGGGTTTTGAGAATGCTGGTGACGGTAGGTTGGGCACGCAGGATTAGATTAGGATTGCCAGGATGTGGGCCTTGAGCATCACTGTTTTGAATGTTGGCCAGCACTTGAGACTCCTGAACTCTGTGATAAAAGGTTGATGAGAGAAGCTGTTCATTTTAGCTACATTCAATTTTATCTTTGTTTAATTCTTTATTTTCTTTATTCAATTTTGATGACAAGAAAAAATGTTTCCAAAACCCATTACCTTACTGCAATGATGGCTTGAGCATCCCTCTCAGATATAAGACTTGTCTTGTTTACCAGTTCATTCAGGAGATATTCAAGACAATTGCAGTTAATGCGCAAGTCAACTTGATCCAGCAGGACAGTTAGCTGGGAGATGCGCTCCAAAGCATTGAGTAAGTCTTCTGATTCACCACTTCCTGATTCTCCTAAAATCAGTAACATCATCAATAGCAATAAGAATAATTCTGACATTAATCCTTTTCTATCACAAACTCAATATAATCAAATTTAAGCTGTGTTTTCTAATGTCAAGAATTTCAAAATGGATAACAGCATAAGACAGGATAAGATAACAGACACAATGCCCAAATGTCATGAAAATCTATGAATACTGTGTTGGAATAATTTTTTCAACAATGAAATGACTGGTTATCAGACTGTTTGGAATAGCGCTACACTAGGATACTTACCTATTGATGTGCAGTCCATCTAATGTGGCTGCTGATGGTAGAGTTGTATGTAGTGAAGCGTGAGGTGGGTCCTTAACACCATGAAAGCCTTATAGGAAGTAGTCAAGAGCAGCGGGTTAACTGAACTTATAAGTTTGGTATAGGTACTGAAATTCCAAACAGTCTCATACCCAATCATTCCCTTGTTGGAGAATAATTACAACATATTCCCACCACCGAGAAAACTACCTATGCACGGAAACTTGAAATTAAAGTTAGCCAGTTTTAAGGTGGGACTTCTATAAACCTGCAGAGCATAATGCTGCCTACCACAGAGGTCTTTGGTTGCAGACAGTCCCCTGGGGAGACGAGTCATCAACAGAAACTTCTCCATCTACCAGATTCTGTTCAAGCGGGTACAGCTTGGCAACAGGACGAGTTGTTATGCCAGGCGAGGTTTTTAAGTCTGCTAACCTGATGAACCCGTCCCTTCCCACATGTAGGGTGGTGATTCTACCAAGTTTCCACCAAGACCACTGTCCATTGTCATGAATAAGGACAACATCCCCGGCTCATGGCCATGTCTTGGCGATCATTCACCTATGAGATTCCCTCAACGATAATAGATATTCTGAAGCCCATCTCTTCCATTAATCATTTAATATCTTATTTACATAGATAATTATCTTTTATATGTGATGTTGAATTATAAGATGGGTCAGATATTTCTTCCAATGAATGTTGAGCAGGAAAGCTTTTTAGCCTCCTTCCTCTTAATAACTGTGAAGGGGTGATTGTGTTTAGGTCACTGAGATCACTGCTTACATAAATTAAGGGTTTATCATTTACAGTAGCTTCTAATTCTAATATGACAGTGTGTAGCTCATCAAAGGTGACCAAAACCTTGCCAAGTACATTTTTCAATCCAGCCTTTAAAGTTCCTATTAATCTTTCCAATACAGCACCAAACCAGGATGCTCGTGCTGGGATAAATTTCCACTCACAGTCAATGGAAGTTAAATGACAATCTACATGAGGATCTTTCATAAGCTCCTCCATGTAACTTGCTACTGTGACAAAAGTCATGGCATTATCACTTAATATGAGTTGTGGGTAGACCCTGTCTGCTTATAAATCACCTAAAGGCATTCAGAAAGTTTTGACTGGTGAGATCAGGTACCAGTTCCAGATGTACATTATAGCTCTGGAGGTGGCACATGTAAATAAAACAACATATGCCCTGGTAATCTGACCATCTTCCTTTTTGATCTTAAGAGCACCTGTAAAATAAATTCCTGTCACACTAAAGGGTTTACTAATGCTAGTTCCAAATTCTGAGAGTGGCAGTGCATCAGTAAGATAGTAAAGTTTACCTTGTTGTCTTTTGCATAAGCTACATTTTCTTATGACCCTTTACAGACTGTCTCATTTTAAGAATCCAACACTTCTGTCTCATACAAGCCACAGTAGAATTAGTACCATAATGATGATTAACTTCATGGTATCGTTGTATTAGTAAATTAGCTAGGTGGTGGTGGCTGGGGAGCAATGGAGCAATATAGGATGTTTAGTTATCTCAGGCATTTATCAATCCCCTTAGCAAGCAATATGAACCAGAGTATCTCCGGCAGTTTTTCTCGCCCCCTCTAACTGCTAACACTGTACAAGGGCCTTATCCATCCTTGTATGGAGTAATCTTCACATGTTTTTTGGGGGGCTCCACTCACACAGTTTTATTAGATAGGGTGGAATCAAAAGGTTTTCGTCTCATCAACTCGCCTGCTGTGACTGACTGTCTTCAGCCTCTTACTCACTGCAGAAATGTTGCATCCTTTGCTGTCTTTTATCACTATTTTCATGCTAACTACTCTACTGATCTTGCTAAATGCATGCCTTCCCTTATCCTGCGGCCTCGCTGCACAAGACTTTCTTCTTCTGTCTTCTTTATTCTGTCCAACTCTCTAATGCAAGAGTTAACCAGTACTCTCAATCATTCATACCTTTCTCTGGAACTCTGCCTGCTTTTGAATTTTCATCTTCCTATGACTTAACTTCTTTTAAGAGGGAGGTTTCAAGGCATTTGGCCCAAACTTTCAGGTAATGCTTTTTGGAGCTTTAAGGAAGCTGGCATTAAAGTGGTCCTTTTTTCTTTTTAACCTTAAGAAAAAATAAATAAAATAAAATAAAATAAATGTAAATAGAGAACTTATGGATCTGGAGCCATAGACAGTGGGTAGCTTTAGCATAGGACAAGGGGTAGGAGAAACTTCTAAGCCCCAATGCAAGCTGTGCCAGGGATGCTGTGCCCGGGACATAATTATTTATGGTTCAAATGTAGATAATATCTCAGCCTTGATGCAAAATCAATAACTGGTTTTTGGAATTTCAGTACCTATACCAGCTTATGAATTCAGTTAACCTGCCGTGCACGAGCACTTCCTATAACGCTCTCAAGGTGTTAAGGACCCAACTCACACTTCATTGCATACCACTACCATCAGTGGCCACATTAGATGGACTTCACATCAACAACTAAGTATCCTAAGTGTAGCACTATTCCAAGGGATACTTAGAACAGTATGACTGGTCTGTAATAATAAAGTAATTTCATTACAGCCTAGCCTCAGGATAATATCTCTGAGTTGTCATAACTGAATAAATGTCATACTATGGATCCTCCTTCTTTAGATTAATGAAAAGTATATTAAGACCACTAAGAACTGTCCCTTTTCCTTCCTAGATATGTGCACACTAAAGGATAGAGATGATTGTGTATATAATTGTGAGTGAGAACATATACTGTATTTTACGGCTTGCAAGACGCTGCATCTTGGAAGACACATCCTAATATTTGAAAGAAATTTCTAGGAAAAAAAAAAGTTATTCTCATACAAGAACGCATTCACCATATACCCAACCACTGAACACAAAAACATCAGAAGCAAGGAGTCTGCAAGACACTATTGTTTCGCCACTCATTACAAATTTGCCGGAGCACTCATCACAAATTTAAAACTATGTAAATAAAAACACCATAGGTAAATACATATACACAGTGAAACAGTCCATCTCTTCTTGTTTTAATGGCGGGCGACGGCATGTATTGGACCTGTTGTTTACATTATGGAATCACTTGTACGATCGCCGAAACCAAACATGTCAGTGCTGCAGTTTGTATTTATTTTATTTTGCAGTCGTGCTTCATAGGCTTTATCAATGTGAATAAAATTCACAAGTGGAGTTTTGACTCTTGCTTGAATGAGTAAGCCACTTGGATGTTCTATTAATAAAGGTATAAAGGCACCTGGCATGATGTGTGTGCGTTCGTGTGCATGTAAGTGTGTGTTGCAATGAGACGAGGGAGCGGCCCGTTTTCTCCACACGCTGAGTAGGCTGCAGGAAGGATTATGGTATTGTGAATACTTGTAACACCTAAGTACTGAGTTTACATAATATAAAAGGCTAAATTAAATGGTACTTAAGCTAACATCATAATGTAATGACTCAACATACAAATTCAGGTCGCTATCTGTCAAGTGTCCAAGCTCACTTGAGGTTGGATGCTGCCTTACAATACAACATTCATCTTGGAAAACGCACTAGTATTTTTTGGGGTATATTTTAGGAAAAAAAGTGCGTCTTGTAAGCCATAAAATACGGTATGCGTCTTGTTTTTACTACTGCCCATCATAAGAGACTTAAGACATCATGTAAGTCCTCATGATATATAAAGCATTTCCTTTTACATGCCAAAATCAATTTCATTACTAGAGATTACTTATAACTCACCACTGAGTGCCACATGAATGGTGTACAGGATAGTGGGGACTTTAATGAATG
This sequence comes from Portunus trituberculatus, assembly GCF_017591435.1. Lineage (NCBI taxonomy): Eukaryota > Metazoa > Arthropoda > Malacostraca > Decapoda > Portunidae > Portunus > Portunus trituberculatus. Next base: position 24,123,587 of record NC_059271.1, on the reverse strand, counting down.
TGAAGCCAACCCACTTCAGTTCTTGATATGGGTGATACTCTGGACAACTCAAACCTAGGAAACTGCTTCGTAGAAGTTCTAAATACAGCTCCATTGTGCTGAGTCCCTGATTGAGAAAAAAATATATAAATATATATAAATGAATATATAAATAAACATAAACAAATAAATAATTAAATAAATAAAATAAATAAATAAATAAATAATAAATAAATAAATAAATATAAAAAATAAAATAGATAAGATCATTTTGAATAATTTTGAAATTAGGGATCTTGGGATAGTTTTAAGAACATAAAACTTCAGTTTGTGAGGAATCAATGTATACATATGAACAAGATAAATAGTCCAATAAAACAAATAAATAAACAATAGTCATAAAAAGAAATAATAATGTCACTTACTTGAAGTTGCTGTAGTAGCAAAAGCTGATGAGCAAAGGTTGAGGCTTCCCGAGTGGTGTGTGTGATGACTTCCAGCATCACAAGGCTGTGCATGGCATGACACATGGGATTGGTGCTGCTGTCAAACTTATGTTTATTGCCAATGCTATCAAGAGGCTGATGGTCCCGCAACTGGCTGTAATGAGATCATTGTTTCATTCTAGTCACATCTATTATCTCATCTCTTTGATTATCTCATCTCTTCTTTTGCTTGTATACACACAAAAATGTTGTTCACTACTTTTTTACAAGTTAAAATCAAACACTAGAAATACTAAACCTCTAGCATTATATACAAATTATCATCACTTTACACAGTTTAACATAGGATATCAAAAGGATATACTAGCTAACAACCTAAAAGGTAATTAGTTTACAAAAGCTTGCTGTACTACAGTGGAGACTCAATACTCAAACTTAATTCGTTCCAAATGGCTGTTCGAGTATCAAAAAGTTTTATTATTGATACCTATAAATTAGCTAATTTGTTCTAACCTTAAAAAACCCTCAAATTTACAAAATTTTCAATCTTTTTTTTTTTTTTATTTGTACATACTGTAAGTGAAGGCTGTTGATGGATAATGTAGAAGAGGAGGGGAGAAGGGTGGGGAGGAGGAGGGAGGGGAGGTCGTTAGAAAACAAGTCACTATCCATGAAAACATCTGGTGTGATTCCTTTGAACAAACTAGTGGAGGGGTGTGGCTCACTAACACTTGCACTTTCACTAGATTGCTTATTATCACCACTAATAAGCCTCTTTACTGCCATTATAAGTTTCTAAATGAAACACTAAAGACAGAATGCAGAAGAATGTTGGTTTTCTCAAGACTGCGGCAGGACTAGGGATGAGTACCAGTATCTGGTATACCGGAATACCGGCAATTTTTTCTTACTGGTAATACAGTAACAGAATGGTCACGGCAGGGAGGGAGAGGCCAGAGCTTTGAGTGCGGCCGTTCGATTCAAAGATATTTTCACCACTAATCAGTCTTTGGTTTTAATGTAAGTTTATAATTGAAAAACTACAGACACAATGCATGAGAATGTTATTCTGACGACCACAGCAACACAACCAGTGGAGAGGGGGAGGGAGAGGTTAAGGATCCTTTATTTACAACAACGTGTGCGGATGTTCGACTATCAGGTATTTTTTTCAAGTATTAAATCAAACTTTTGTGTTCGAGTATTGAAAAGTTTGACTATTAAGACATTCAAATGTTGAGTCTCCACTGTATATTTCCAGGTGATACAGATCAATCACACTGAATATTTGCCCTTCATGCTGAATACCTAGTAAAAGTTCCTGAAGTCTGAACCCAGTGATAGGAATCTAATACTACAAAGAATGCCTGCATGTTAACCTAGAAATAACTGCAAATATCATATAAATTGTGAGTTTGTATTTAAGAAACTACCATAAGTAAACCAATATGCGTGAGAAATGGAGTTGAAGCTGGTCCACTGAAGCTAAGAATGATTTCCATCTTAAAAGCTAGGATGTGAAAGCAAAATAGTATATGGATAGACTCATGAAATGGTTCTTCCTGTAACAACAATTTCTTACTAGTGTCAAGACTAAAATTAAAATAAATAAATAAATGAAAATAAATAAATAAACAAAATAAAAAAATAAGTACTCATATATCACATAGTCTATGATATTTGCTGAAAATCTGCAAAATCTGCACTAATAATGAAGTCACTATGGCTGTTGATGTAAAAGCAAATTCATGTTAAAAGAAATAATACTCTGAGAAAGGAAATCGCAGGATACTTGATATATTGTCTTCCATACACAATTACAAATCTGCACACTAACCAAACACTTTTAATGAGAATGTCTTTATTCTCAATGACTCCACCAGATCCAGCCAGAAGAGTTTCCACCTCCACCATTTTCTTTATGCAGGTTCCCCATGTACCTGGGGAATTTGAATTCTGTCAGTATTTGTATTATATACAAAACCGTGCATTCTGTCAAGTAATATGAAAAGCAACTAAACCATGGCATAGAAAGATGAGCACTGTTGTTTCATATATTCAGATTTATAAATTTCTAGGCAAGAGTCTTCATAATCATTGCGATATATTCAAGGAAACAATAGCATGAAAACAATTTAAAAATATGGAGAAAAATTATGCTAAATAGACAAAAGAATACAAAGCAAGCTTGAAGAAAGTGTTACGTGGTCTGTGTGAGTAAAGTTTAGCTCTCTTGTATGTGATTAGCATAGGATGATTCATTTGCACATTTCATTACAGCTTCAGTATATAAATGTTTCCTTACTTGGTTCCTCTCGTCGACCAATTTCCAACATGCAGGTAAGGAAAGGAGAATTGAGGATGTCGAGGAGAATTGAGGCAGCCAGACTAAGATTGGTGGAATGTTCAGGAGCTGTGCGCAGATCCAACAGTTGTTGTGTAGTCCACCCCATCACCTGAAAATAATGAATTCATTCAAGTCCAACAGTTTAGTCACTTTTGGAAACCTAAATAAAAATACTTTATTTGAAACCTGAGTTTCAAACACATATGAATGACAAAATTACTATATTACCACAAAAAGCTATCATGAGAGAAAGACCAATAACAGAACAATTAAATAAGTTACAAATAAAATTCTATACTTCAAATATCCAATAAATATCTAATTATTACTTTTGCTCACTTCAAAATCATGCATAAACTCCATCAAAATTATTTTTGAACTCACCTGCACAAGCCACTTCACCCCATCCACAATGGAAGTTGCAAGCATCAGACAGTCTTCTGGTTTGCCACGACAGGATACACTTTTCTTGAGAAGAAATAGAAATTGGCATTTAAGTTGGCCTTTTTTCTTATTCTCTTTTTTGTTGCCCTAGGCCAGTGACTTTATGCAAAAAGAAAATAAAGGAATAGAAAAGAAATGAAAAGAAAAGAAAAGGAAAAAAAGAAAAAAGAAAAAATAACACAAAATAAAATCAAGTAAATAAATGTAGGTAAACAATAAACATGTCCTCATGGATACAGACTTGACCAAGGGCAACTAATTATATATATATATATATATATATATATATATATATATATATATATATATATATATATATATATATATAAAACTAAACACATAAATGAAACAATATAACTAAGATAAAGGACATCAATTTGTATTATAGTGCACATTTTCAGCAACTTACAGGCATTAATAGACAAACAAAAATAATAGTTCATCAATAAATCCCAAGGAGACCAAACTTGTTTCATAATCACTAATGTAAAAAGATCTTGATGGTAAGAAGCTCCTGCAAAATGAAAGTTATCTTAGCAGTCTTATGTTGATAATAATTTCATCTGTAAATAAAGGAACTGTAAAGCCTTACCCTATATCTATACCAGCATGGTGACACTAATGACTTACGACTTTGAGTCAGCAGCCTCTAGAAAGAATTTATAATGGAGATATAAACCCTAATTAAAGAAATATAAAACCACTATTACAATGGAATGGAAATCAACCTATAAACACTTATAATTCTACAGTATTCAATAAATGGCTAATAAAACCATTATAAAACCTCACCATCATGGACTGCAAGAGGGTGAGCAAGGCATGGACACAGTGAGGTTTGTGCAGTCCATCATATTTGCTGATACTTTCAATTACACCTCCATAGGACACAATCTGAGGAAAAACAAGCAAGCATACAGTTTGTTTCAAGAGTGTCTCCTCCTGTGGAAATATGTATGATACTTATGTTAGTAAATTTATGAATTAAACAATAAAAAGAAATCTTAAGGATTTTGACAAATTTTGACAATAACAAAATTTTGGCACAAGGAAAGATAGTAACACATAGAGATAAAAATATAGGTATGTAAAGGATACAAATTACTTACCTGAGAACTGAGAGAATGCCTGAGGTAAGAGAGGATGAGGGTGTTGGGCAGGGGTCCCATGAGTGCTTGCTGGAGAATATAATCTGCCAAATGGTAGATGTCACCACTAACAGCACGGGGCAAAACCTGCAGCATAAACCCTATCTGTCAGATTCCCTTAGACATATTTAAAGAGAAGATAGTTTCACAAATACAGGTAGTATAAACTCATATAAAAATTATGTAACTAGACAAATAAGACTTACTGCAGAAATAAATTTAGAGGTTATGTTACATGGCTGTTATATCTCATAACTCATGGTCATTAATTTGAGATGAGTAAAGATGTGTTTCGTCTTGGGATTTGTAATCATGTTATGAGGACTGGGAGGTGCATATGAAAAATGCATATGCATCTTGTACAAATAACCTCACTATGGGGGTGATTTGTAAGAAAATAAAAAAATATGTTGAATGGTAATAAAAGAGGCATTTAGTTTTCTCCTGCAAAACTGAGCTAGGTGTGTAATAAGCATCCCATTCCCTGATGGCTATTTCTGACCCAGTCTTACCTTCAAGATTTAAACATGACTTTTCCTAAATATAATATGACATCCCCCTATCACCCTACCTATGTATTGTATTACATTACAAAGTTGAACATTCCTTCAAGCAAACTATCTCCTAAAAAAAAAAAAAAAAAAAAAAAAAAAAAAAAAAAATATATATATATATATATATATATATATATATATATATATATATATATATATATATATATATAACAATAATCAAATCAATGAAAACATAGGAGTACTGCATTTTATTATTCAAAACTCAATAGTGAATATTAAAATATTTCTAAATCTGCCGACAAGTTTAACCTGTAATAACTGCATGATGTTGTTTACTGAAATAACCGCCACATCATTAAACATAGAATATAATAGACAATTGGAACAGAGTGCAATAACCTATTGTATGTCTTATCCTACTCTGATAATTTAGCAAATGACCACTATATGCAACAAGTAAATATGAAAGCAGGCAATACAACCTGAAAAATTATCAATGTCAATGAAATAAATGGACAGGTCTTATAGATGAGTAACGACTAAATGCAATCATATGGTGAGTGTTAACAAATGTGGTGTACCGTCTTGATGTGTATTCCCCACTGCAGGTCAGACCAGCGCTCCTTCCAGGCCCGGATGAGCAGGGAGCGGATGGTGCCCGCCTTGCTGCTCGTCACTGGCTCCAGACCCATGGTGAGATGAGTGTTGTGTGATAGTTCTCCCGGTAATTCTGAGAAGCTTACGGCCTTTTCTTGAGTCTGCACATTGATATCCTCTATACTTTACAAAACTGACTATAGCAGCTGCCTTGCCGCTCACAACACTAACACCACCACAGATGACGTAAATACTGATTATGAGCAAGTCTTCCTAACAACGGTTCCTTGCATGTCTCCTCCTGTAAGTTTTCTCAGTTTCTACTCTTTCCCTCTCACACTATGCACCCTCCAAAACATATATCAAGCAAGCGATCACCAACTCGGCGACTCATTCTACGCCCAGCGTTTGTTTACATGGAGGGCGCCGTCAGGGTGGCTTCTTCTTCTTCTTGTGACCTTTTACGCTTTGTACCGCTTCATAGGTCTTGTTCCCCGCAGTGTTCCATTCTCAGTCTTTCAGCAGCCTGCACAAGGAGAGAACGGAAAACAACAGGCAGAGAACACATCAATTTCCACTGGCGAGAGCGACGATGTGTTGTGTGGTGGAAAGGTGGAGGGACTAGGGAGTCCTTTACAACGGCACATCCTCGTCTGATTCCTTTATTTTCTCTTAACTATCACTTCAATTGGAGCTCATTCAGTGTAGAAAACTTGTTTAACTGTCAATAGAACCGTATAAACACCTTTCAAAACTAGTGTGTCATCACAGACAGTCTTTAGGCAGTACCTACGTGGTAGATGTAGTAGAAATATTAATTTGTTAGAGTATAAAAACTTTTGTTGAAATCTTATGTTGGCCAAAGAAAAAAAAAAAACAAATAAATAAAAACTCGTCACTTGAGCTAGGTAGGGCCTTTTCAGTGTAGAAATCTTGTTAACCATGAACCATGAAAACACATTTAATCCCTTCAGTACCATCAATCGTTTTCATATTCATTCTGCCTGCTTACTATTTAATTGACGATATTACACAGCTTCATAACTTGTGCGGGGATTAAGATATAGTGAAGACTCTGGCCATTAATTAATCTTCTGACCTCCATAGACCATTCCTATTATATATAAAATTGTCTAATCACACTTAAAACTCATGGTAAAAATGCGTCAAAGTGCTGATGGGGAGGGAGTGAGGAAATACATACCAATCTATAGAGTACAATGGCAGATGTATAGAAGTTGAAAGGGAAAAAAATAAAGCTTGGAAGAAACTAAAAAAGCAGAGAAATGAAAGCAACAGAGCAGTATAAGGATAAGAGAAATGAATATATTAGAGTAAGGAAAGAGGAAGAAAGAAACTTTGAGAAAGATGTGGTGCAGAAAAGCAAATATGAACCCAAGCTTTTCTACAAGTATATCAATGGAAAGATGAAGAATATGGAAACAACAGAAAAATAGTTAAAGGAGGGAAGACATACCAAATAGCAAAGGAAATGAGTGAAATAATGAATGTGAATTTCAAGACTGTTTTCACTGAAGAATAGGATTTTACAGAACCAAATAGGACATTGCACTGTCAAGGCTTGCAGGAAATCATAGTGCACAAACAAGAAATTAGAAGACTACTTGTAAATTTGGATGTCAGAAAAGCAATGGGGCTGGATGGTGTGTCAGGCTGGGCACTAAAGGAATACAAAGATCAATTGTTAGAGCCAATTTGGGAAATGGTTACAAGCTCATTAAAGGAAGGGAGAGTACCACTGGAATGGATGAGCTAACATATAATCCCAATATTCAAAGGAAGAAAGCCAACTAAGCCATTAAATTACAGACCAGTGTCACTTGCAAGTGTTGTGGGACAGATATGTGAAATTGTTATCAAAGAAAAGTGGGTTAAATATCCAGAAGAAAAACACATTATATCGAACAGACAATTTGGGTTCAAGACAGGAAGATCATGTGTGTCAAATTTACTATGTTTCTACTCAAGAGTAGTAGAAGGACTGGAGAGCAGAGATGGATGGATGGACACTGTGTACCTGGATATAAAAAAGGCTTTTGATAAAGTCCCACATAGCAGACTACTTTGGAAGTTAGAGAACATAGGAAGATTGAGAGGAATATTATTAGACTAGTTAAGGGATTATTTGAAGGACAGAGAGATGAGAACTGTGATCAGAGATACATACTCATCCTGGAGTTGAGTAACAAGTGGAATTTCACAGGGGTCAGTGTTAGCACCCATTTTGTTTCAGGTATATGTAGATGACATACAGTATGGAGTGACCAGTTATATTAATTTGTTTGCTGATAATGCAAAATTATTAAAAGCAATTAAGACCCGAGAAGACTGTTTCCTGCTGCAGGAAGATATAGACAAAATTTATGAGAGGAGTAAGAAGTGGAAGTTAGAATTCAATGCCAAGAAATACCACATAATGGAATTAGGAAAGAGTAAGAGAAGACCAGTATGCAACTATTTGATGGGAGAGGAACAAATAATAAAGACTAAAGAGGAAAAAGATCTGAGAGTGGTTATACAAGAAAGTGAGCTCTGAAAACACATAAGTAAAATATCTGGAACAACATATAAAATGTTGACTAACATTAGGGTGGCATTTCAGTACTTGGACAAGGATATGATGAAAAAAATTATTACAAGTAGGAATACATCCACAGCTAGAATATGCAGTGAGGTCGCTGAGCTTGAAAAAGAATATAAGATTAGAATGGATCCAGAGCATAGTTACAAAGATGGTGCTGGAACTATAGGAAATAGCATATGAAGAAAGGCTGAAGGAAATGGGACTACCAACCTTACAAGATAGAAGAGAAAGAGGAAACCTAATAACATTGTATAAAATAGTTAATGGCATTGAAAAGATAGACAAGCAAGACCTGGTGCTGGTGACAGAAGCAGCTGGAAGGGCAAGAGGACATGCAAAGAAGATTAGGAAGAGGCAATGTGTGAAGGATATTGGAAAATACAGTTTCCCACACAGAACAGTGGAAAAGTGGAATGCATTAAATGATGAAGTTGTTGCAACACATAAAGCGCATAATTTTAATGAAAAATTAGATATGTGGAGATATGGAGGCAGGACACTATGAGCCCTGCTCGATCCCTGTACAATACAACTAGGTAAATACAATTAAGTAAATACACACACACACACACACACACACTAGGATGACTCAGCATGAAAATGTAAAAATAAATAAAAAAAAATAAAAAATCCAGGGAAATAGTTTGCCTGAGCAAGCAATCAGACAATGGAATGCACTGACTGCCAAGATAAAGCAAATCATATTCACACACACACACAAACACACACACTAGTGGAAACTGAATGAATATGAAATGCTTTATTAATTTTCTCTTCCTCCCTCAGTTGCTTATTTACTCACTCATACATCTAGTTTTTTTTTATGTCAGAGAGAGAGAGAGAGAGAGAGAGAGAGAGAGAGAGAGAGAGAGAGAGAGAGAGAGAGACTAGTGATAGCATACATAGAGCTAGCTTGTGACTCAAATTTTGGCTTGCATGTCCAAGTACAAACAAGTACCAAACAATGACTCGTATCTCAGATTGTGCATAAGTTGGGACGCTCATAACTCAAGGTTCCACTGTATATGCAGCAGAATTAATGTATTCTTCATTCATCACCTCTCAAATCTTTCTTACAAATATACAGCTTTTTACATTAGTTTTAACATTAAAAAAAGATTTCTTCCTAAAGCCTGATCATCTCAGCAAAATATAACAGTTAACTCTCCCCTATAAACACATATATGGGTTATATAGCCATTATCTCAGTAACAGAAAAAAAAAAAGTATTTTGAAGATTCTTAACTGCATAAACATGATCCCTATGAGCAACTGCATCAGTTTGGTTATCACAAGTTATTGTCTGAAACTATTTATTATATGTGTGCCTACAATATATAACATTAACTCTCATTTCAAGCAACATCAAAAGATCCTTGCACATTCTTGGTAGTATCACAGGTCTATCAGTTGGAGATAATTAAGAGCTTCAGAGCTTTTCATATGCACATGTCAATTTAGCAGATTTATCATCTTATTTTGGAAAATAATTTGGTTTCCAAACATGCAAATATGATAGTTATGATTTCATGAATCTACAAAATAATGTCATTGTATGACATCATCAAACTTTCACAGAAACTTAGTAAATGAAAAATCGTTGTGGGAATAGTAGAGACGGTTGAGTTTTTGCTGAATACAACAGGATTAATCAAACAAGTTATATGTGCACAAACAATACAACTGTACTTAATCACACAATTTATTACACAAAAATCTATACATAACATATGCATAAAAAGATCTGAAAAAGCTGAAATAAAAACAAGATAATAACCAGTATTAAAAAAGAACAACATATTCTGAACTTTATGAAATACTTATTTCGTACAATATCACCAAGTGAAAAATTTGTTCTCTGCAGTACTGGTTATTGTCCTTTTGAGATTATAATCACAGGAAAAACTCCTGAATGAATCAGAATATGACAGAATCATAGATCAAAATTTTTTTTCATTACTCCAGGACAATAACAACATGAATTCTTATACTTGGAAATATCTGAATGTAAGTAGTGTCCCAAATTGAGGCAACCAATATAATGCCAAAGTCTGGAAACAGCTAGAGCACTAACAACTTTTTCAAAACTTAAATAAGTTTTCGTTTATAGTAAACATGGAGCTGCACTATTCAAGACCAGCATGAGCATACCAAATACTAATTATGACCTTGAGTGGAAGCCTCATAGCCGGTGGTCACTCTTGGAGGGTCTGGTGGTTAGGATGTCCACGTGGCCTGGTCCATGCAGCTCAATGAAGGCCTCCAGATGGCGAGGAACCTGACCTTTGTACGAGATTCCATTTTTCTTTATCACTTTTGCTGATAAGCACTTGAGACTGAGCTTTTTCTGAGTTCTCAGTATAATTTCAGCTACACCTGCAATAAAACAGTTGTGGAGGAAATGTATGAATATGAGGCAATCAACTTCATAATCAAACCTGAGTTCCATGCTTGATCCATGGGATTATGAACGATGGACACAAACCTTGTGGCCTTCTGCCTGCTAATTCTCTTTCATTCAACTTTGGCAAATCTATGGATGGCACTGACTGCTGTCATTATTCTAACATTAGATAAAAATAATAAATAAATAAAAAGAAAAGAAAATTATTCAAAATATCATTGAGATGTAGTGATGGAAATTAGCATGTCAACAACTGGATCACTTCTCTTCCTGAATAGACTGGATGACTAATGACATGAGGAGTACATCTGACATGCTATAACTAGATATACAAAAAATCCTTTATAGGTGCTGAAAATTTCAGATGCCTGTGTGAAGCTCAGCTCTGTATGGATGCAAGATTCTTTGTTTCAATTATTATCAAGAAATCAGTCACTTGGAAACCTGGTCAATTTGTTTATTCTATCCATTCTGACCAACAAAAGAGCAGAAAGCATGAGCACTCTCAAAGAGTACAATGAAAGTAAATTTAAATTTGAAATGTCCACATAATTCAAGTCTGTGATGAGGACATATGTGGTTTTATCCAATTCAAGAATCTTAAAAGTCATGATAATACTACTACTACTACTACTACTAACAACAACAACAACAATAATAATAATGATGTTAATAATAATAATAATAATAATAATAATAATAATAATGATAATAATTAAAAATAATTAAAATAATAATAATAAAATAACAACAATGATAATAATTAAGATGGCAGAGAAAGAAGAACCAACAATTGTACATTTTAAACAACACAGTATGACTGAAATGAAATTAGATGTCATGGAAATAAGCATTATCACTGCAAGAGGTAATCTTGACTTATATTCTGAAGCTGCACTGCATTTTATTTATAATGACAATTAATATGTAGGGGGTGATAAGAGTACTATTTCAACTTATCAGTGAGCAAGCAAAACCCAAACCTTCCAAGAACAGGTAAAAGTATATCAATACACATACACATTGTCAAGAGGGTAGGTGTAAGAAGAACTGTGTATCTTGTTGTCATACATTTACTCACTTTACCATGCTTACATTCTTTCACTATCAAACATCATTCTCACCTGCCAAACCACTTCCACAATGCACCTTAATTTTACAAGCATACACATTCCAACTAAGCACACCTTCCAATCTGTAAACATACAACCTCCACACAAACATTCAAATCATGAGACATACTTTGTACTGGATGAAATCTCTAAAATATTTGTTGAGATATTTGGTCATTAACTTTTGTTTTATATTTCTCACTTGGTGTTTTACATCAATACAAATATTTCAAGTCATAGAAAATCTATGATCTTCTTTGGTACTGTTTCCAGTATAATTCCTATAATTAACAACTAAATGAGTATTACATAATTATCTTAAAACCTGTAATAAAAATCTAGCCTGAAATATTTAGATGTATACAAATAGTTATGGGTAAAGGACTTTCCACTCTCAATTCACAATCATCACAAAAGGGAACAACTTCTTCTGTTATGACTTATTAATCTTCATTGAAGATCAAGTTATAAAAATTCACATGGTGAATTAAATTTTTAACAGATCACGAGATATAAACTTCTAATGCTCCTGGACTATATCAATACAAAACACTCCAGTCAAGCAACTTACAGTCAATCCCAAACATGTTCACAGAGCAGCTAGTTCACTTACCACATCTTGAAGAACCAAACACATTAAAAAAATATATGTTATCAGTGGAACCTCTCTATTCATACACATTCCATTCCAAGAGGGTGTTTGAATTGCAATTTCTATGAATGGGGAATATTTTTCCCCACAAGAAATCATGTAAATTGGATTAACACATTCCAGCCCACATGATTGCAAAGTTAAACCTTTATAATTAATATCTTAAACCTAAAACATATAAAAACTTGAACAAAACAACAACACTTACATCATGACCAAATCAATATAGAATGGTAGTAATATGAGGTACCTGAATCGTAAAGGTTAGTATGTGAGGTGGAACATTCAGTCAGCGGTGGTGGCAGTGTGGGAGTAAGTAGGGGTCAAGGGAGAGAGTGAGAATATGGGTGGTTAAGTCTTTCCACTTGTCTAATTAATGATGACCTGTTCACAGCAAGAACAGTCACTCCTTTTGCCACATTAGACCCTTTTATTGCAGCTCTATTTTTCAATGTGAACAACATGGTTGATTTCACCATGCCATGCTGAGTTGCCAGATTGGAGACACAAGTTTGAGTTTCAAACTTCCCAATACTATTTTTTTCAATTCAATTGTAATTCTCATTGCTTTCCTTTTAGGCTTGATTGAATCACTGATAATTTTTGGATCCAAGTTCTACCATTTGCAATAAAATAGCACAAAGTTTCACGAAGTTTGCACTGTTGATGCTCAGCATATCGAAGCTAGCACAGGGCTGACATGACATGATGTGACCGCATGCTGTAGCCACTAACTGAACCACGGGTACTCATACAAATGATAAGCTGTACAATTAGCAAAGTGGACGAATGGCACGGTTCCACTGTATGTATAATAAAGTGGTATCTCAAATTATGAGTTTCATTAATTCTGTTACAGAGCTCGTAACTTGATCTGCTGGTATTTCAAATAAATTTTCCCTACTGAAATTAATTGAAGTGCCATTGATCTTTTCCAGACCACCAAAAAACATTTTTTTTCTATTTTTTAGAAAAGGAAATTAATTATAAATAACAACATAGAAACATAATAAAATGTAACAAAAGAGAATGTAAAGAAATAAAATGGTTTATAAACTATATCTACCTTGAAGATCAGACAACTTGTAATAACAGAAGATGCTGGTAGTGGTGGAGGGTGGAGGAGGTAGGTTTAGGACCCATGGTCAGACATTAGAAATTTAGCTTAAAAAAAAAAAAAAAAAAAAAAAAAAACACCAAATGCTAGCATACCATGAGAAATGTTTTCACAAAAAAAAAAAAAAAAAAAAAAAGCAACAACACGAACTGAACTCTTTGGACGTGGGAAGCTGGATGGGTGTGGCATTTGCTTTGCCAACTAGCAGCAGCATACCTCTAGCTAGTTCGCAACTCAAGATTTTGGCTTGCAAATTGAAGCAAAAAATCGACCGAGTGACAGGTCACATCTCAAATTTCTCATAAATGAAAGTGTTTGTAAGTTGAGGTTCCACTGTGTGTGTGTGTGTGTGTGTGTGTGTGTGTGTGTGTGTGTGTGTGTGTGTGTGTGTGTGTGTGTGATTCACCTCGGTCTCCTGCTGCTCACCCAGCCAGTCTTCCCCATTATGGACCGAGCTTAGAGCTCATAGACCAATCTTCAGGTAGGACTGAGACCACATAATACACTCCACACACTGGGAAAGCGAGGCCACAACCCCTCGAGTTACATCCCGTACTTATTTACTGCTAGGTGAACAGGGGCCACACATTAAGAGGCTTGCCCATTTGCCTCGCTGTTTACCGGGATTCGAACCCGGCCCTCTCGATTGTGAGTCGAGCGTGCTAACCACTACACTACGCCGTGTGTGTGTGTGTGTATATATATATATATATATATATATATATATATATATATATATATATATATATATATATATATATATATATATATATATATATATATATATATATATATATATATATATATATATATATATATATATATATATATATATATATATATATATATATATATATATACACACCGACTCTCGAAACAACGGACCTCCCATCAACGGATTTCGGAAACTACGGACAAATTCTGGAGTCCGGTTTAATCTACGGACAAATATTAAAATACGCGCGATTGTCCATTACCGGCAAATTATTGTCCGGTAGGTGGCGGGTCGGTCGCCATTTCTGTATTTCTGTCATACATTTCTGTATTGTTTATCAATATTTATTAAACTGACCATGCTCATGTCATCTAATTCAGGTTATTTGTTGTACTTAATGCTTTGTAATACTGCTTGAATGATTTCTTAATGATTACACAGTATTTTACGTACATTTTATACAGTTTTTTACGTACTTTTGCAAAGAATGGACTTTTGCAATCTACAAACAGGGTCGTGCACGCATTTGTCCGTTGTTTCAGGGGTCGAGTGTGTGTGTATATATATATATATATATATATATATATATATATATATATATATATATATATATATATATATATATATATATATATATATATATATATATATACATGAATCTTTCTTAAGCAATCTTTACATTTTTTACTATATCAATGCAGATCTTTCTCTCACAAAACACACCCTACTCACACTCCATCTACTATATGATATATCATATAATACAAACAATCTTCCATACACCTTATTCATCACATTCAATTCTATTTCAAATTGTATAACTAGGAAAAAATTATATCAGTAGGACAGGAAAAAATTACAGTTGTTGTAAGACAATTGTGCTATTGTAGGAAAACACTGGTAATAAAGGAATGATTTGTGCTAAGTGATAAATATGTTTCTCTATACCTGTAGTTGCCGAGTCAAAGGGTGTTGCTCCAAGCTGATTGACGGTATCCATATGTGCACCATTCTCAATGAGGGCCATGATAATGTTGTGAAGTGTGAGGAAGTCACTGAAAGACATAAAATAGCTGTTTTGTTTCCCTTTCAAGAGTATCAGGAATACTGAGTAAATTTCTGACAAGCCTGACTGCCCTGTGACTCCATTATCAATATCATTATCATCAATGTCCCAAAACACTGCAATCTGTAACTTGAAACATAATATGCTGCTCTAGTCCTGCAATCAGCTAAGTTTGCCATTGCAAACTACAGTATCTGCATATTCATACTTGTACTCTGTACTCTCACTCCAAAATCTTATCTTTGATAGTTCCTGTATGGTACCAAATGATGTCAGTATATAAAATTAATCACTGCATAGCTTGCAAGAGGCAGGTTTGTAGCACTGCCCATTCGTATTCAAATTCTTAAAAAAATGGAGAAGGAGAGCAGGCAAAAAAAAAATACAGGACCAGTGAAGTGGTAGTCCTCATAAGGTGTTGAAAGTATTAGTCTAAACCACAGGACAAGTGTCATGAACTACCCATCTTGAAAGAATCAAGTAATAGAAAGGTAGAAATACAGAAGCAGGCAGGGAGTTCTAAAGTTTAGAATGATTAGGAAGGTGGACAGAATAGGGATGAGAGAATGAAGAAAATCTTGTGCAGTGAAGTTGCTGGAAGGGAGGCAAACAATTAGCAAGATCACAAGAACAGTTGCCATGAAAAAAACAGTAAAAAATAGCAAGAGATGCAACATTGCAGTGATGAGAGAGACTGAAGACAGTCAGTCAGAGAAGAGGAGTTGAGAAGACATAACTTTTTGATTCAGTCTTATCCATTAAAGCAGTATGAGTGGAATCTCTCCACACTTGTGAAACATACTCCATACATGGATAGATAAAAGCCCCTGTACAGTTATCAGTTAGGGAATGAGAAAACTGGTGGAGACAATTCAGAACAACTAACTTCATAGAAGATGCTTCACTTAGAGATGGTATGTGAAGTTTCCAGTTTAGATTATAAGTAAAGAACATACTGAGGATGTTGAGAGAGAGAGAGAGAGAGAGAGAGAGAGAGAGAGAGAGAGAGAGAGAGAGAGAGAGAGAGAGAGAGAGAGAGAGAGAGAGAGAGAGAGAGAGAGAGAGAGAGAGAGAGAGAGAGAGAGAGAGAGAGAGAGAGAATATATGACAAACAATGAATTACCTGACAGCTTTTTGATATGGGACAATGAGGTGAAGAGGAGTATTTCGATAGTTGTCCATGCAGTTGGCATCTGCTCCACATGCTATCAGAAGCTTCGTTGTTGTAGCGCAAGGGAACCTGTCAAACACATATACAAACATAAATCTATATTCAGAATCAATTAGTACTTTTCTGCTTTGCATAATGAACAATAAGGAAAAGTGGCATGTATCTGAGGTCTGGTGCCCACACACTAGGAAGGGTAGAGTGGCAAACAAACAGTGATGGTAGTCAGCATGGTAGCCTCACTGCTGATCCATTGGTCATATTCCTTACACATCTCTGAACATGAATTTGCATGGATATTTTCATAACAAAACAAGAATAGTTTTTCTATTAGAATACATTTTAGATCTCATTATAAATGATATCCACTTGCTCATATCTGGTAAGTGAATCACAACTACAGGCCACACGCTCAAGTTCTAAGGATGTGACAGGAAGATGTGGTCTAGAACTATAGATGTAATGTATACAGAAAAAAGTTAAGTGTTCATTTGGCAGTGTATCCATCAACTAAAACACCACATCAAACTGCCTTAATCAACTAACCTGCATATATGATTTGTATGAAAATCATCAACTGGAGTTTCTGGGTTGACTGCCAAATGTAGGAGAGTCTGGCCAGTGCGAGTTCTTGCATCAACCTGGACAAGACTGAGGAGAAAGCATAAACAATGGTCACATTCTTATCCAATGCAAAAGTACTACATTTATTAGTATCTATATTTTGTTTTAACAACTGTCAAGACTAATATGGTACCACTGATACTGACTGTTACTCTCACAGATTAGTCTATGTATACCATCTTATTTTGAAGTGTACAATAAACTACTATACAGTAAATCCAGCATACAATGGACCAATTTGGGGGAAGGCCAATCTGAGTTTTCTGAAAATCCGAGTGACTCGAGTGATTTTTTTCTTTATTTCACATTTTGCACGCCTGTTAGCACTAACAGTTGAAATGGTTTGTGTAATGCATTACATAAATAGGTACTACATACATAGTGTATACACACATACACACAAAGGGTACATACTTCTGTATAACACTGCATAACAATAATTTTGTCTGCCACCGACAGCATCTAGAGCTTCTTAACTGTCATGAAAAACACAACCTTTGCCATTGGAAGCCATGGCAGAGTTACAAATGCAACAATATGACATACATAGTGAGAGAGCTGAAAGAGATGCTGCCATGCACTTGCTAAGTCAGCTGTGTAAAAACTGATCTTAGCACCGGCAGAGCTGTGGTACACAAACTTGGTTCTTGAGTGTCCAACTTATCTGATATCCAGCTTATTTAGGTTCAACTTTAGCGAGGTTTATTGTATATCTACCGAAACAATCTAATTACTAGATTCTAGATGATTTAAATAGTATATGTATACTCTAGTGCTTTACAATTAAATAATGGTTTGGTAGAAATAAGCTTGCTACATATTCCAAAACTAGATTACACAGACCAATCAGCCTGTGGGAGCCTGTTTGTCCTTAGGTAGCAAAGTTGTTGTAACATGAATAGTAAAAGTAATTAGAGTAGAAATGCAGCTAAGTGACTATAATCTCAAAATAACAGTACTTACTTACACACTAACATTTTCTAACTATATACACAATTTTAATTTGTGATTTTCTATACACCTAAGACACTATTTTCTAACTTAATTTCTAAATTTTTCTCAAAGGCAACTGTAACAGATTTTCAGTCATTCCCTTACAAAATGAAATTGCACATTGCTTCATCATTTGCATCACCATCCTTGATTATCTGTTAAGAAAAAAATAGCCCCGGGAAATGTAAGGATTATCTTGGAAGCCTGTTTTACTTCACAAGATATATAAAAGTGTTCCTGTGAGCAATGAAGCTAGTGTTTACTGGGAATAGCATGAGTGTTCAAATAGGATTAGGGTAGGAAAACATGATTGCACACGAATAACATAAACAAGGTCAACATGAGAATGTTAATCCTTTACCCATTATGGCTATCCTAAACTTAATAAAATGTCTTATGTAAGTTACAAGTTTGGAAATTAATGCTCACAGCAAAAGAGGCAATCAAATATTTAGTAACACTTCTAAAAGTATGTAGAAAAAATTTTGTTTAGTAAAACTGCCTTGTTATTGTCAACCAAAGGGTTAAGTAGAAGCTTGAGTCTGGTGAATGAAGAAGGCAATAAATGGAATCTAAATAAGAAACCTTCAAGATGCTTACCTGTATACTGCATGATGAATTTGAGATTCTTTTTCTACATCTTGATGCAGCTGCTGAAGTGACTGCCTGGCAGTATCTCCTCTTTCCACTCCCCTCATACCAAAGCCCACCACTCTCATTCCTCTATTTAGTGCACCAACACCATTGTTCATACCAGGATCATAATTAATTATACTGATTCCTGGTAGGGATGAGGAGCTGCGACCTTTGGCTACACACACAGCTATCATGATCAAGTACAAAGCGGTGATCATGTTGCTCTCCATCTCCTCCTGAAACAGTGTACACATATATGAATACCTCATATCTTCTCTCACTAAATGTTGATCTAAGATAGCCCTGTATGTACTCTACATACTATGTATTCACTGTTGAAAATATTCATGGATGGAGTAAAGAGAAAGTCAAAGTTATGGTTAAAGGAATAAAAAATGGTATATGGATGTGACAAAGTCAAAAGATCAGTTAGCTACATCTTACTTTACAAATAATACAGCGTTTTATTATAAATACCGAAGATGAGCGGTCAAGTTCAGTTAAATAATTTAGGAATGTGTTTGAAGAAGTTATCAGAATCTACTAAGAGCTAATGTTGTGTAGAATAATGAAAAACTAGAACAATTGGTAAAGTTTTAAGATCAGTGAATAATGCTTTTCATATGAAGTATTACTACAGTTATAGTTGCAGGCATATGATGAATGGTATCTTTTCACACCAGCAAATTTCAGTTGTAATGGTTTTAGCTTATGCCAGTGGTACAAGACAACACCCAAACAACTAAACCACCTGAGAAGTTTCGGTCAGTTAGCACCAGACAACTGAGATAGTTACATACTAATACAATGAATAAAATACCTTAAATGTATTACTACTAATAAGGTACTATCTTCTCCATGTGTAAAACTAAACCTGCAAATTATGAGCAGTATAATCAATTTTCCTAAACATAAACAAATCCTTACATTATGCCACCAGCATGTGTTGGGATGTGGGCTGTAATCTTCTATATCTTATGTTTCTTTTGATTAGAAAGATTGACATTCTAAAAGTTCTTTTTCCTCCTTATGTGAACTTTGCCCTTACACAACACTGCAAGGTGGAAAGAATAATTTTCTTTCCAGTTTGCTTTCCTATGCTGTTTAGTCTGGGATTCCATACCTTGAGGGCATCAACAGATAACAGATTCTTCTTTACCTTTGTGAAGAACTAGGAAATATTCATACAGTCATTTCATATACAATGCCAGCAGAGGGTTAAAATAATACATTAAATTTTGTTTATAATAATTTTGATGGGAAGCATTTTCCCAAAACCATTTCCTATTTTACTGTGTCAAACTTCCCAAAAAATTGTAATATAAGGTTATTGTTTATTTACAATGGTACTTTGCATATAACTTTCAGGTCTGACATATAGGATGACCCAGTTTTTTTATGATTTCTTTAGAATTAATCAAGTTTTGTCTTATAAGTTGAAATATATGGTACTTACTTTGATGTTGTCCACATCATCCTTTGGCCCTGGACTTAGAATTTTGTCCTTATTTCTTTTGAGCTCCAGAACAGTAGCACCTAATACCTCATGAACAACTTCAAACTCCAATTGAACTCCAACATGCAACATCTGAGAAAAAACCTGGAAATAGAAGCCAATTTAGTAAGACAATTCAGATGATAAAGTAAAAATAGAAATCAATGGTGAAATTTATCAAACTTATCACAGATATCATTGGGATTTGTGGTTTTGGAAATTACATACCTGACTGTCATCTATGGTGATTCTAAAAGCATCAATCCTCTCTCTGACTGTACTATACCACAATTTGTAAAAAGTGAACTTACATAAAAAATGTATGGTCTCTTATAGCTTATAAGCTCATTCACCTAATTATACAATGTAACTACATAGATTTCTTGTCAAGTCTAGGCAAAAGTACTAACGTTTCAGGAATGGCAACATGTCAATTCAAAAACATAATACTAGAAGAGACAAAACAGTGATGGGCATCATGTCCATTATTGTTGACAGGAAAATTGGCTTTACAATACACAATTAGTTTCACCTTAAAGACATGTTGTATTGTTTTAAACTTTTTAGACACAAATTTATATATATTTTTTCTATGGAACCCAAATTAACAAAGCCACACACTCTCAGACTTTACCTTGTATCCCATACTTTCACCATATTCATTAGACAGGTGATAATTTTGCTTAAATTAAGTGCTATTTACCAAGTTACCGTACATCCTTTAAAAAAATTTTGCTATTCATTCTCAGAGGTATTTAGCAATCAGTCGATTGTTTGCTATGCAAATCTATTTCTCATAAGGTAACAATTTTGAAAATCAATTTTTCACTTTTAGTGTTTTCTTTTGTCTCTTGTATAATTGCACTTACCTGTGCAAATCTAAGTAGGTCCTTCATAACACAAACTTTATTCATCTGCTTCAGTCTGAGGGCATGGACCCACAGCTGCAAACACCGATCAAATCTTGCATTGTCAGCAAATACCGCTCCCCGGAATATCACAGGATGAGGAACCTACAAAGCAATTTATAATAGAAGAGCAACATCACAAATGGAAACAAAAGAGTAAATTTGAATTTCTTTAAACAGTTTTCCATCGCACAAACATAAATCCATACTGTTATTCACATAACTGTGATTAAAAAAGGAACTTTGATGTAAAAAAATATTTGCTGTTTGCCAATTATCCATCAAATTAAATATAACAACTGTCTATCATTAGCAAGATATTTGAAAATTATACTGTATATGATGGCTATATATGCTAACAGTTCTATGTGTTTTCTTTATTACCTTTATGGTAAACATTATGCCCTATAACTCTATAATAGATTCTCCCTTACATAAAAAAAAAAAGAGAAAACGACAAACCTCAGGGTTATGTGGGCCAAGTATTCGTTCCCTAATGGCCAGACTTTCCATGTGCAGTGCACCAGAGTTATGTCTGATGTTCTCCAACTCCTCCACTGTCTTACACTCAATGCGAGATTCATATGCTGCCACAGGATTACTTGGGGGTTTACCTGCAAGAGGAGGGAGTTTAAAAGGCAATAGCATAAATGAGGAAAAATAATGACAAAATTCATAAATTTTAAGAGAGGTCAAACTATTAAATTTATATATATATAGTTTGAGCCTAATACAAAATTACCAGGAATTACAAAATATAATGATGACAGTGCAAAGAAATCACTGCCAAGAGCACTGAAGTACTATATACTTTTCTCAAAAATCTCCCTAAATTCCATTTTTACAAACCAGTTTCAAGAGAGAATACACTGTGATATACTTACTTAAAATAACATCTGGATCACAGTATCTTTCTTGCATTCCTTTCATCATATACTTAAATGCCAACTCAATATTATAATTGTCTTTATCACTAGCAAAAGATGCTCCTAATAGTTCTAATGCATCCACCTTTTCTTGTCTTGAGACATCAGGTCTAGATCTGAAATATTCCACCACATCACTCCTTGTCCTCTCTGCTGCAGCAATAAGTGGAGTCATTCCATGTTCATTCTGTGTTATCTTTGCTCCATGACCCAACAGTTCACGCACAATCTTAACATGACCACACTCGGCAGCAAAGTGAAGTGCTGTGGCTCCACAGTGAGCCTTTTCATCAGGATTTGCACCAAGTTCAAGGAGGAACTGCACAACATCTACATGGCCCTTATATGCAGCAATCATAAGGCAGGTGTTATTATATTTGTTGGTGATGTGGATGTTGGCACCGTGGTCAGTGAGGTACTTGACAATGTCCAAGCGGCCATCAAAACATGCTGCTCGGAGTGGGGTGGAGTTTGTCTTGGTAGGATGGTTGACGTTGGCTCCAGCCCGCACTAGCATCTTCACCACTCCCAGGTGTCCAGCTCCTGTCAGGATTGAAAACAATTAGAAACAGACTATTGTCTGAGGGGAAAACAATAATAATAACCAATCCATTGTAATTATTAGAGAGTTATCTTTCAGGGAAGTTTATTTCTTATTTACCGTCTAAACAAAATTCCTCTATACATCCCATAATAATAATTACTTCACATAACTACCTGAACATAACTTACTTTTCCACTTTTTGCAAATAATTAGCCTTTGCCAAGAAAACATTATGCACTTATAAAGCAAGAACAGTTAGCAGTACTGAAATGCACAAGAAATACTATGCAAACTTCCCAACAAAATAATTTTCTTTTCCTCTTCAAGCTTACACTGGAAAATACACAAGATTCTCCTTTACTACAATACAGTTCTTCATTAGATTATTATTCAACAAAGCAGTAGGATGAAAAATAAAAACAGATAATGATGAAAGATATTTACAGTCCATGATACCCATATCAATTTAAGGTTTCTTAAACTACATACTTTTTGTGGGAATGATTAATCTTTCCATTTCTGGGCTTGGACCTAATAAGAAAAAGCATAAAGATCCAGATACTTTCCTTTGAATCATTAAAAGGATCCTGATGAGCCTTTTATGCAACTTGTCCTTGTTGTGTTCTCAGTGATTAAATAACCTTAATTGATAATGATCATGACAATGAAATTATTGCTTTTCTCTAAATCAATAAAACCCGACAGACAAGTGTCACTCACCAGCTGCACACCAGAGAGGACTTGCTCCCTCTATCACATATCCATCAAATTTTACTGTTCCTTCCTGCTCCAGGTCTGGACTAAACTTGAGGAGGGTGCGCACAGCTCGCTCATGACCATTGCGAGCAGTGATGATGAGCGGAGTGCACTTCTGTCCATCCTCTTCAACAACCTGTAAAACATATTGTTTAAGTCCATTTGTTTGTGAACCCAGCACAGAGGTATTTGCTACAATTATATACTACACTCAAATCAAATTGTGTCAAATAATAAATACCCTTGGTCTGTTATTTACTTATAATCTAAACTGAAAACTTCATATCTCATCTCTTGCTAAAAATAGCTTCTATGAACCTAGGTGTTCTGAGTCATCTCAACCAGTTTTTCTCATTACCCCCTACCCCCTACTACTACCTTAGAACAAAGGCCTTATCTGCCCATGTATGGTAGAGTACTCTTCGCATATAGGGGGAAGGGGGTTCCACTCATACTGCTCTAATGAATAAGGTGGAATCAAAAGCTTTTCATCTTCTCAGTTCCTTTTCTCTGACTGACTGTTTTCAGCCTCTTTCCCCACCATCACAATGATACATCTGTTGCTATCTTTTAATGCTATTTTCATGCTAATTGTTCATCTGATCTTGCTAACTGCATACCTCCCTTTCTGCAGCCTCAGTGCAAAAGACTTTCTTCTTTCTCTCACAGCTGTTTTGTCCACCTCTGATTCATACCTTTTTATAAATTTTTGGACCTACTTCTGTATTCTATCTACTTATGACGAACTCATTTAAGAGGGAGATTTCAAGACATTTATCTTTGGAACTCCCTGCCTAATTCTGAATTCCATCTACGAGTACCTATGACCTGAACTCATTTAAGAGGGAGGTTTCAAGACATTTATCCAATCTTTTGGCTATTTCTCTCGGACCTGTTCCAGGATTGGCATCGAAGAAGGCCTTTTTGTTTAATCGTTTTTAGTGTCCTTGGCCAGTTCTCCCCTCTAGCATAAAAGATTTTGACATATGACTGTGCCATTTCATTAATAAAACCTATAAATTTTTATCTCAATTTGTGTAAAGAAAGATGTTAAACTTACCACAAAAGTAATACCATACGACATGAGTTTCCACATACAATCAGGGAAAATGACAGCTGTGTTTGCAAGGCTACTACATATATATAATCAAGGTAATGACTAATTATATCAGCTTAGGATACATGTTGAGGTAAGATTGTGCGGTTACAATAATAATCTCCTTGTAAGTAACCATATCTAATGGTTTCTCTCAAGAAATGCACACATTATTAGGGAGTCTACCTTGTAACATCTAGACATGATGCATGTTTGGTTACTTCTTTTATTTTACCAAAAATCCTACCTAAGTGCCACAGACATTAATACATTAATTATTCTTAGGAAGATCTGCCACCTCACAAAGAAAATGCAGCATACTTTGGCACAGATGTTGCAGAATCCTAAAAAAGCGTCTCTTCACTGTCTCACAGCAGAAATAAAATAAAGCTATGGAATGATAACATTGATGAAGAGCTCAGTGAGAAATTCAACAATTCACACAAAGGCACGTTGCTAATCCTCAAACAAATCCTAAACAACGGTAGTACAAATAGTTCACCCTGTCTAGAAACATCACTGCCGACCTTCAGCGTCGGTACGGCGGATTCTGTCAAAGGAAGAGGAATTTCATTACAACACACCTCTACCACTAAGCCAGACCGGCGAGGCACACACCACAGACTACACTGTGAAAAGGTTTACTAAAAACAGTACTTTTCTTATTATGACTCCCGTCTTAGCTTCCCAAGGTCTTGGGGTCAACGGGAGCAGAGCGGGGATGTGCTGACCTGAGACAGAAGGTGCTGGCAGTCCTCGGGTGACTTGACGGACAGGAGCGCGTACAGGGATATGGACATGCCCTCCTTGGCGGCATGGTACACCTTTTTCCTCATGGACTCCATCCCCGAGGACATTGTGCATGGTAACTAACGGCGAGGCGATGTGGGTCACTGTTGACGTCTTACTTGTTCTCACAGCTGATGGCCAAAACAACGGTGTACCGACGCGGTATAGAGTACCTGTGACGGCTCGCTGTGAAGTCATTCGACAGCCATCTTGAATTTTTAGGCATAACTTTAAGCAATAACTCTCTGAAATAACTAGATCTGAAACTTGAGAATATGATTGATTTATTCATATTCATTCATATGTTGCAATAACTATTTTTTTACAACGCTTATTCATTATTTTCATGAACTTTGATATTATTGGTTACCTGTCAATTCTACGCCACCTTGGAACTCCACAGTAATGTCTGGAGATGGTATTACATCAGATAACGAAGGCATTTTTCTGATTGGCGTATATTCATTTCATATAGATATTACAGATAAATTTATTTTGGATACAATTTCTTATGGTGAAGAGGTATGTCTCGGAGTAAACAAGATTTTACAAGCACTTAATTGACTTAGTGATGCGGTGTTGTCAACGTAACGGCACACCTCTCTCTCTCTTTACCACTTCCGGAAGTTCCGGGACCTTGCTGCTTGCGTACTCTGTAGATCCTTGAAAGATGTTACTGTAACATCTCTATATTAGCCTGAATGTACATAATCTGTGACGCAAGTACAGTGTGTAATCACACACTGTACCTCCGTCACAGAATATCTCGTAATCCCGCGCATATCCATGACGCGCACGGTGGAAGGTTGACAAGCTGCTTTTTGTTATCATTACTGTAATATTGACGTTATACCATAAAAATTTCGCTAACGCGCAACATGCGTCGTCAAAAGAGACAGCAATTCAGACACTAAGTATCAGCTGTTAATTTGCAACAAGGGGTCACATGAAAGGAGAAAAAAGAGAAAGAATTAAAGATTTGAAAAGCAAAGAAAATTCAACACACACACACACACACTGAATGAGGAGTACCAGCCAAGGGTAGGGCTCGAGGTTGGTACACATAGTAACACGTATGGATCGAGTGAGCAAACAGACTACCACAGAGACCCGTGGAACAATAGATGGCACGCACTACTATTATGCAGAAGTGCAGTGATGAACAATGAACATCGGTCTTTGCTCCCTGGAAAGATGCGACGGAATGCACACACACACACACACACACACACACACACACGTTGACTCGGAAGAACAAATGGTGCACTAAACTACTACGGTAACCAAATCTGACACCACACGCAGCGCGAAAGAGAAGGGATGAAAGGACAGAAGACTGATGAATACAAAATGCGCAAGGTACGAGTAAAAGCCAAACTACCACTTATCAACCACACCATTGTTGTTACTGCCGCCGCTAGTATATGCAGAGTAACGAGACGCCAAGCACAGACCTTAATAAATAAACAACCGCCAAGGAATAGGCTACATACAAAAATGGAGTGTCAACCTTCATTCCATACATTCATGACTGGATAAGATAATCACTGTGCCAGAGAAAAAGAAAAAAAAAATGCCATACTTCAATCTGCATATACAACAGATAGTCTACGTATTAAGAATAATAATATTCTAGAACACTTCTACTGCCACATACCTTGTACTTTCAAAAGGCTCAAGCTAAACCTATAAAGCTTTTCTTTAAGGCTTCTTTAGTACGGTTTCAGTGGTGATCTAACAAAACTACCATATTATCAACAGGAGAAATACTCTTAAGAACCTGGGTTATCATCTCTATATACAGCCTCTGATAAATAGTCATGGTGAGAGCAAAGCGTTTCTGAATACGCGTCTAAGCCATAGGAAAGAGGAGCGTCACGGGTCTCTTTGATGTGAGGGAGCACGGTATGCAAACATCATGCTAGCTAGTGGGAGCCTGCCTGCCTAATAGCAAAAGAGGCCAAACATGTAGGCAGGGGAGCAGGCCAAGCTGTGACTGCTACCTGGCTCATTATTATTGCCACCATTAACACATTTAAGAAGGAAAAATGGGAACAAACGTGCCTATTTTTTCTCCTTCCTTGATGTCAGACTCATTAAAGTATTATCTCGTTTCCTGAATGAATAGCCTTCCTTGGGACAAAGTCATCCCTTGAAAACGTCCGCGAGCTCACTCATTATCAAGTTTTTAATTAGTTGGACGGTTGGCGTAACTTTCTTATGAGAGAGTGATATAATAGTTAGTGTTGCCTTATGATGACTGAGAGAGAGAGAGAGAGAGAGAGAGAGAGAGAGAGAGAGAGAGAGAGAGAGAGAGAGAGAGAGAGAGAGAGAGAGACCGACTAACTTACACAATCTATACTCGCGCAGATTTCGCTTACACATTCATCTAAATAATTTATGCTGAAAACTATCCGATAAAATGAGTTGCTATTTATGATTTGAGTTCGTCTCCTCGGCCTTTGACCCTTCACCCAGAAACACCTGCCGGCTCTGACTCCAGCTATATTGAGGCCTGTTTCTTCCACACCCACTTACTTGTTACCCAACCCAGCTCCGTAATCTGAAACGCTTTGGTTTCTTCCACGATGTTCTTTTAAAGGGATTATTAGCCAGGTTCTCTAGAGTGTTTTTCCCGTTAACTATGTAAAATCTGGTCAATTTGCCACTAGAAACAAAAAATAAATAAATAAATAGATAAATAAATAAAAAAAACCCCACATGATTAAAAACTAGTATAACTTCTGCTAAAAGAGGTGTTTCAGAGTTCTATGTGGATTAGAATTGAGTCTCGTGGATTCATAGTCAGATATATATGCATCCTCTGACTAACTTAATTTGTTTGAAACTGTTTGAAACTGTTGTTGATAAAAGTATCGATATTCTCGTAAGTCATACTGTTTTTACTGATGCAAATCATTGGTATTAAACGTTTTGAACACTTTTCCTTCAATGAGCAGTCCAGTGGTAACAATAGTCTCTTATGTGTTTATTTTCTTCACTCTATAAGAAGGAGTTTTTAGAAATAAAATGCGCCGCTGGGGGAAAGAGACAAATATGGGCAGTACCTACAAACACACGTGGCACCTCAAACAGTGCCTTCGGGAATAGACAGAACCTTCACTGCTATATAACAGGTGCCGCCCTGCCCTGAGGCGGTGCTGAATAGCACTCACTGGACAAATGACTCTTAGATAGAGGTTCCGTAACCAGGTGACCCCTCATGAACACGGTGTTGCAGATGACTTCCAGCAACAAATGTTTTTTTTTTTTTTTTTCTTTCATCACACAACACAACACACAAATAGAATATTAAAGAAGACTTTGCGGCGCGGCAGTAAAAGGAAACTTCACCTTTATTTGCCTATCAATCTAGCTGCCTGTTTGCTGCTTTTCGTATCTTCCTTCTCATATCTGTAGTTCAATTTCCTTCTTTTTTTCTTGTTTCTAAGCCATGTCAGTTGTTTACTTTATTGTATCTCCATCAACACTGGATTTCTAAAGAAAAAAAAAATTGTACATAGAGCGCTGCAACAGAGTAAGGTGTAATCTATGGTTGTGAGTGTTCTAAAGGGGTACTGAAATGTTTGGGTAATGTGCTATGCATATTATGTATAGCTCGAGACACAGTGGCTAGCATTTCTAAACACTTCCTCAAATGGTATCTATTTTTCAAAGGACACATAGGTAAATAGTCACATTCTCATTGGCGTTTTCCTCAATAATTATGCAAAATTGTTATCTATATCTGCAGTCATCGAAAAAACATCCTTGAGGAATGTCATGATTGCTACAGCTAGTAAAGCGTCCCAAAAATAATTGAAACTGGGCGATGAAGAATTTGAAAATAAAACCCGCAGTACTGAGGTTTAACTGGCGGACCGGTGATGCCCTCAGGAAGTGGCGGCCTCCCTCTGAAGCAGAAAGCCGGTGCTCTCTTTCATACCCCGGAGGCGGCGCTATTTTTCCGGGACATCCGGTAACGCCCTCTTTTCAAGTTACTCGGGTACGGCCGAAACACAGGCGGTACAGGCGTGGGACTTACGATACGGATAGCCATGTTAGGTCTCTGCAGTACAAAAGATCCACTCTTACCTTAACTGGACTCAAGGGCGTGGCCGATAAACGAGAGTTCCAGCTTCGGAAAATCCTGTATATAAATTTGAAACGAGTGTTATCTTCTGGACACAATTATTGGTTACTAAATAAACTTGTAGGTATAGGGTCGTATTGAGAAACATTTCTCTCTCTCTCTCTCTCTCTCTCTCTCTCTCTCTCTCTCTCCATGACTATTTTCGAAGGTTACATAGATGAATGATGAGGATCTCAAGAGTGTTTCTTCTGTTTATAAAGTAGAAATCTCGTTAAACTGTCACTAGAACCATATATAAAAAAAAAAAAAAAAAAAACCTGTGCAACTTTAACCATGCAGAGCCTTTTGAATGCAGTTGAGGTGCGGTGCAGAGTTTCGGAATACGGTCTTTATTATCAAGTGAACCCGACTTCCTTTCCACTCGCTATCTCCAGGAACACTCATCACTACGAGTTTGTGAAAAGTGCAACAACAGTTTCCTGCCCACCAAGGTTCTCCAAAGAATGGAATGTTTGCTGATGTGAACCGTACAGCTGAGGCTCTGAACAGTGATGCAGTATTGTAATGAGTAACTGCACATACTACAAGTACATTTAATTGCGATGAATCAGCGTAACGGATTTGTACGTCACCTTTGAATCATGTTTGTCTCTCACTGAAAGAAAAAAGGGTAAAAAACAAAAAAAAAACAGGTTGACTTAATACAACAATGAGCAAAGTAAGAAAACAGTCGTATACAATTACACTGGGCCTTATTCATATCTGTTTTTAGAATAATACAGCAAAGTTTCTCCCTGTTTCACGTGCGTCATCACTGGCTACCACGTAATATTCCTGGTGGTCTCCTCCATTCTTCCATCCCTCCCACCATCTGGGCCCCAGGCCAACCCGCTATTGTTTCACGGCCTTGCACAGTGACTGCCCACCACACATTCACACGTCAACTCCTTGCAGCTGAGGCCACTCCTGCTTCCAGTCATCAGGCCGTGACCATGGCTGCGTCGTGTCTCTCAGTTGCATGATCTTATTGCTTTCCTAAATTTCGAAGACAGGCACTTATATGTTCAAGGGGTTTACGTGATCATAATACGACTTGTAACCGTTATACACAGATTCCTAGTACACACACACACACACACACACACACACACACACACACACACACACACACACACACACACACACACACACACACACACACACACACACAGCCGGTAGCTCAGTGGTTAGAGCGCTGGCTTCACAAGCCAGAGGACCGGAGTTCGATTCACCGGCCGGGTGGAGATATTTGGGTGTCTCCTTTCACGCGTAGCCCCTGTTCACCTAGCAGTGAGTAGGTCCGGGATGTAAATCGAGGAGTTGTGACCTTGTTGTCCCGGTGTGTGGTGTGTGCCTGGTCTCAGGCCTATCCGAAGATCGGAAATAA
Organism: Portunus trituberculatus; assembly: GCF_017591435.1. Taxonomy (NCBI): domain Eukaryota; kingdom Metazoa; phylum Arthropoda; class Malacostraca; order Decapoda; family Portunidae; genus Portunus; species Portunus trituberculatus. Next base: position 24,092,986 of record NC_059271.1, on the reverse strand, counting down.
TGAGCTCTGAGCTCGCTCCGTAGGGTAACGTCTGGCTGTCTCGTCAGAGACTACAGCAGATCAAACAGTGAAACACACACACACACACACACACACACAGCCCGGTAGCTCAGTGGTTAGAGCGCTGGCTTCACAAGCCAGAGGACCGGGGTTCGATTCCCCGGCCGGGTGGAGACATTTGGGTGTGTCTCCTTTCACGTGTAGCCCCTGTTCACCTAACAGTGAGTAGGTACGGGATGTAAATCGAGGAGTTGTGACCTTGTTGTCCCGGTGTGTGCCTGGTCTCAGGCCTATCCGAAGATCGGAAATAATAAGCTCTGAGCTCGTTCCGTAGGGTAACGTCTGGCTGTCTCGTCAGAGACTGCAGCAGATCAAACAGTGAAACACACACACACACACACACACACACACACACACACACACCGCGTAGTGTAGTGGTTAGCACGCTCGACTCACAATCGAGAGGGCCGGATTCGAGTCCCGGTAAGCGGCAAGGCAAATGGGCAAGCCTCTTAATGTGTGGTCCTTGTTCACCTAGCAGTAAATAGGTACGGGATGTGACTCAAGAGGTTGTGGCCTCGCTTTCCCGGTGTGTGTTGTGCGAGATGTGGTCTCAGTCCTACCTGAAGATCGGTTTATGAGCTCTGAGCTCGCTCCGTAATGGGGAAGACTGGCTGGGTGACCAGTAGACGACCGAGGTGAATTACACACACAGACACACACACACACACACACACACATAACCAGTTCTCCTCTTTCAATATATAACACCACCATTTCATACCCTGGACTACATTACAACTGTCTGGCTCTACTTATTGGTGCTGTGAGAGGCCGGTTGCCCATCATAATCCTCTCTGGTCTGGCAACTCTGCTCTAGCTTGTCTCTCCTACACTTCTTAATTTACACCGTAATGTAAGCGACTTCTTGCCCAAACCAGGCTTAATTTCGTTGCTATTAGATTTATTTTCTAATACTTCCTTTTTTTCAAGTAACTATATTAAGCTTCCCATACTTCGATCATATGGTTAATATCCCATAACTTTTAATAATGTTAATTTTCGGGTTAGTTTAGTAAACCACATCTTCGTCTAATCAGGAGCAGAGAGGAGGCGTTCTATCTGTTGTGATGATTGTCCGTCCGTCTTGTCTGCGTCAGCTGACGGTGGCGACTTCTGCTTCTCTTGTGCACTGATTCTGTGATAGCCACCTGGGGTATCTCTTCTTATCATTTGGTGGTCTTAAGATGACTCGCAGCATCTCGTTGTTCTCCTTGATGTTCACGTCTTGTCTCTCATTTCTCAGCGGTGATAGCTTCATGCAATGTTGGTATTAGTAGCTAGTTTCATGGTTTTCTTTTCTTCACTAATTTATTCTTTCTTTTTCTTACTTCCTTCTTGATTGTTTCCCATTCTCCACTCTTGTCTCATAATAGTCTTTCTTTTTCCGTGTTTCATCTCTTCTCAGTGTCTCTTGTGTTACAACAAATGTACAGAGAAGAAGAAGAAAAAGAAGAAGAAGAAGAAAGAAGAAGAAGAAGAAGAAGAAGAAGAAGAAGAAGAAGAAGAAGAAGAAGAAGAAGAAGAAGAAGAAGAAGAAGAAAAAGAAGAAGAAAAAGAAGAAAGAAAGAAAGAAAGAAAGAAGTAAAAGAAAAGAAGAAAAAGAAAAAAAAGCAAGGCAAACAGACTATAAATTCGTATATTTTCTCACAATTCAAATCCCGTATATGCACATTTTTTTCCTGATTATTGATGCAAATTCGATTAAGCTGAGTAAAGAGAAAGACAAGACGAAGAAGAAGAAGAAGAAGAAGAAGAAGAAGAAGAAGAAGAAGAAGAAGAAAAAAAGGGGAAGGAAACGAGACATATAGGAAGGAAGTTAAGAAACCCGGCCAACAACAGACAACTACATGAATAAGCAAATAAAGGGGAAGTTTTTTTATTTTATTATTTACCATTTTTTTTTTTTTTTACAGCCGTCCCGCAAAGTTTACAGTTACAGTGTTGGTGAAAATAACCGTAAGCAAAACCAGTCTCACGGGTGAAGACGCAACACATGCAGAACACCCTCGTAGTGACAGGAACTGATTGCCCTAAAGTGTTCACGTTCATCGGTTTGGTCGACAGATGTCTGGAAAGTTTAAAGTTGTGTTTTTCTATATTAGGACATTTCATTGTTCACATACACACACACACACACACACACACACACACACACACACACACACACACACACACACACACACACACACACACACACACACACACACACATACACACAGTTTTATATAGTTAAGTAAGACTGATTAATGGATGTATTTTTTTTTCCAAGACTGTACACACTATCTTTGTTTTATCTTTCCATAAGTGGGAAGTCACGAGAGATAACTGTTATCTTAGATCTCGGCATTATAGTCTGAAGCCGCTGTAATAAGATAAATTTTTTTATCTTTTCTTTTATCTTTTCTTTTATTTGGATGGATTATAGTACCAGCTAGTCAGTGGGTGTGTTACTTTGGCATACCATGAGAAACTTTACATAAAAAAAAAATCAAACTCCCTTAACTGCAACTTAATTATATGAGAAAGGCCACCATTTGAAATAAGAATTATATAACGCAAGCTTACCGACTGGACACATTCCCAGACTATTTCACGTTTCCAAACACACACCAGCACTCCTTAAGATTCCAGTGTAGCCAGTCTGAAATGCGAAGACACGTGTTCCCGCCCACTGGACATCGTATGCAGGGACAAGAAAAGTAAAAGTATCTAGTTGCGCGGTGACAGGGCGAAAGGAAGGAAGGAAGGGAGGAAGGGAGGGTGAGGGCCTGGGAAAGGGTGAGGGTGTCCAGCCTGGTATGGAATGGATGAGGGAGGGAGGCTGGCTGGAGAGCGGGGGGCGGGGCTTGGCTGGGGGCGGGGCTGCTCAGGAGGGAAGAAACGCGGCTACCATGTTTGGGCTGTAGTCTGCTACGGCAGTTGTCAGCGGTGCACTGTCACTTCCCTCTAATTTTCTTCTTCTCCCTTAGTACATCATTTTATCAAAACGCTGAGTCTTTTTTTCGGATTTTGGTGAGTTTGTACATATGTTGGGACTGTGTTTAAAGTGTGTCGTTGTGTCCAAGCTTATATTCTGCCGTCCGAAAACCTTGCAAGTGTCTTAAGATGTGTCACGGTGCAAGTAATATTGTCACTCTCACAAGTGCCTAGTTATCTCAGTGATCAAGCTAAGAAGGACTACATGTTATTACACGACAACACCAAGCAACTCTCGCCAACTCTCCGTCATCCATCCCAGGTTAGTACTGTGCAGTTAAAAACGAAGGAAAAATCATTATCATTTCTTTTTCCCTTCGTCTGTCACAGTGTGGTCATGACACAACTTTAATGGAACTGTATTACAAGATTGACTCTTTTTATATATCTATACTGGTGCCGTGGCAGTAGAGTTAACTGCCAGGTGGTTGCTATGCCCCCTGTAGTGAAAGGGACAGACTCAATTAAAATTCTCGCCATTGTGTTTTGTAATGCCAAGGCAATAGTTATTGACTTCCAATATACCGATGGTGACGTAGCAGGACGTGACAGCCAGCCAACAATTCACCACAGCTTGGCACATCCGGGTTGCGTCACTGGAGCATTTCACCCCATTAACACGACGCCGAATTCCACGTTTCATTACAGCATGCAAGATACAGGCAGCTCCCGTGCATGCCTTTAGCGCATCTCATCCACTCTCACCCATCAGAGCTGCAGCGCTCCACACCCATTTCCGCCACACCTCACAGCACATTCTTAATACCACTGTCATCACACCTGCCCCTGGGCCAGCTCTTGCGCCACTACATAACACTGCGAAGGGTAAACACTCAAGCCTCACAATGTAACGGATAGCGGGTCTCGCTATTAAATCCCCTTAGCTAATGAATGGCACGGGTCTCGCAGCCTGCCTTCCATCACAGGATTGAGGACAAGTTAGTCATTAAAGGAAGTGGTGCCGAGTCCCACCCGCGGCACATACCCCGTGGTGGGCGAGCGGCGGGGTCCTATATCGAAGGTACCTTCTACCTGCAACACCCACCATTCACCCGCCAAGTTGTGTGTGAGTTTTAAGGGCACCAACTTCACCCTCTCGCTCTCAGCTCATGCCACGGCTTCCCCTCACTCACATAACTGTCGATAGATCAGTTAATGTTTAAGAGAGAGAGAGAGAGAGAGAGAGAGAGAGAGAGAGAGAGTGTGTGTGTGTGTGTGTGTGTGTGTGTGTGTGTGTGATGACGTCATTGAATGCTATCTACCACTCCTGCCGGCACGTGGTATGTATGTCTTGCCTCATCCCGTGGGTTCCTGTGGCTTCTGTTCGCATCCCGCCCAGCCTCCACCAGCCACCCTGTTTTTATTTTATTTTATTTTTTTCTTGCATCTTTCTCTTAAAATCCTGATTGCCCGCCCTGTGTGAATGTCAAGTGTGAACTGTTGAGAAGTTTGCAGTGAGGAATGTGTTTATTTGTGTGTGTGTGTGTGTGTGTGTGTGTGTGTTGCGTACATTCCATGCATTCCCCATTTCAAGGACTCGTGTATAATACTAAGATGACCAGACTATTGGCCATTCGATACCTTACACTGTGTTTAGTTTACTCAGGTGTTGTGAACACACACACACACACACACACACACACACACACACACACACACACACACACACAGCAACAACAACAACAACAACATTTCAGCGTAGAAAGTCCGACTACTAATTTTTTACAGCGTTTTGCTCTCTCTCTCTCTCTCTCTCTCTCTCTCTCTCTCTCTCTCTCTCTCTCTCTCTCTCGTCAGGTGTAGGAAACAGGACTGACATCACATCCTGTCCTCCCCTTTCCTCTCACAAAACAATCTAAATCTAATCTAGATCCAGCACGAGCGAGTGTTAGTACTTGAGAATGTAGAAAACGTTTGGCTTCCGGAGAACAGTGATAGGCAATGTTTGATATTTGTATTGCTGGGCAGGAAGAAAGTCAAACTACTCGTGGTTTTTCGGTCAGGGAGGTAAGAAAAAAAAACTTGATATCCTTTCAGAGTTTCATTGTTCTGACTCACTGATGGATAGTTTCGGTGAAGATAGGTGGCCAGAGAGAGAGAGAGAGAGAGAGAGAGAGAGAGAGAGAGAGAGAGAGAGAGAGAGAGAGTAAAATCAGCGTATATCTTCACATTTTATTATTTCCGCGCATTATAATATCGTGGTAAAAAGCAACGTTCATACTCTCACTGATAAATTGTCTGTAAGTTTGGTGCAAATTCAATATCTTTCAGCGTCAAAAGCACAAAGAGGAAAACAAGAGAGGGAGCGGCGGGTGGGAGAGGAATCTTGCCTTTATTACCAAACACACCTTACTTTAGGATAGATAGTGTAGCTTCTCATAAACTGCCTCTTAGGGGACAGGATATCTACTTCTGTTTGTTTTTCCTATGTATTGATTTGTGATCATTTCTACTTATACCTGAAATAAAAGTTTCCAACAGTGTCGTATGGGCTAACACGTCTGCTATACTTGTGACATTACTTATGCTTATAGTTCATTTGGTTAAGGCACAGTAAAATGTTTCAAAATGTAAAAAAAAAAAAAAAAAATGCTATACGGTCTTCTTTTGTGTGTATTTGTCATTTTTTATCTGAGCTTTTTACAACGACGTATAGCAATTCAAGCCACTAAAACTACTGTGCAAAATCCTTGTAAACACTCGAAAGAAAGAAAATAGCATTAGAAGAATAGACTTTACAATATTCAGGCAGTATAATATTTAAGGCAGCTATGTGACAAGCAATGTCTGAGTGGTGTGTGTGTGTGTGTGTGTGTGTGTGTGTGTGTGTGTGTGTGTGTGTGTGTGTGTGTGTGTGTGTGTGTGTGTGATTCAGGAAACGTGTTAAGTTGCAGTGAAAAGATTAAACTCTAGGTATGTATATTGTAGGTTCAATGTAGCTTAAAAAATTGAATTAATAATGTAGTGGCAAATATATTGTTAGTGAAGTGCAACTCAGAGACATGTAGATATTAACCTACTTATAAGTGCGTTCATGTCATGGGCAACTCTTCTTTAATATGCAGTTACTCAGGCACTACATTCTCTCATCAGAACCATTTTTAAACGTCCCCACAGATGATTACTCTTATTATCGTGCATGTTATATTGTTATGGTGATGCAGAGTCCTTGTTCAACTATCACTAGGATCATAAAAGCATGCTTGAAAACCTCATTTACTTCCACTAAAGCCAGCAAGAAGTAATCAAGTCAAGAGTGAACGTTTAAGAATAATGAACCCTCATGTAGTGGAACAGATGTAACCCCATGAAATATGCGGTCACTAGCCTCTACTCTTGAAACGTGAAACTCCCTCGTAATACGTAGTTGCTAGCTTAGTCGCATGGTGTATACTGTATGTGCATCGTAACTCCTCCAAGCCTGCAATTGCTGACTTAATAGTTCTGGTATGTGGCGGCGGCGGATGTGGCAAGTGCACTGGCACACGGCAAAGGACCTTATTCTGAAACACTTCTACGCCTCACCTCCACTACGTTTCCAAAAGCTTTTATATGAAGTTACACTGTTTTTTAAGGGTGTTTTTTTTCATACGATTTCAGTGACAGATTAACAAGATTTTTACATTATCAACAGGAAACACTTTTGAAAACCCAATTATTCATATCTGTGGTCTTGGAAAATTAAACTCTTCTGTGATGCACCTCAACCACATTTTCAAAAGCCTTTATATGAACCTATACCGTTTTTCAAGGGTGTCTTTTTTTACGGTTTTAGTGACAGATTAACAAGATTTATACATTATTAATAAGAGACACTTTTGAAAACCTACTGATCATCTCTGTGGTCTTTGAAAATGAGAATCGTCATGGTGACAGGACAAAGCGTTTCGGAATGCAGGGCAGAATACTTCCACAATCTCACAGACGAAGACGCGCCTTTAAACCTCATGCAAATACACGTGTCTTTTTCTCTCTCTCTCTCTCTCTCTCTCTCTCTCTCTCTCTCTCTCTCTCTCTTCGTCAGTTGTATCCAGGTTTGTTTATCTGTTTATTTACTGCAGAGTGAAAGAGACAAGGAGACGGGTTGGTATGTGTGACTGTTTGCTTGTTGACGGAGATGAAAATAGTTATGTAGGTCAGACCAGTTTTTATTTGATTTTTTAATCGTCCGTCCGTCCGTGCGTGCGTGTGTGTGTGTGTGTGTGTGTGTGTGTGTGTGTGTGTGTGTGTGTGTGTTCGATCTTTTTAATGACCACAATCACTAGACTAATGTTTTTTGTTTCCTTTTTTTCATTTATACTTTCTTTCTTCTATCCACCTTGTTATTTTCTTACTTTTTTTCTGTGTTCAGCATCATCTGAGAGAGAGAGAGAGAGAGAGAGAGAGAGAGAGAGAGAGAGAGAGAGAGAGAGAGAGAGAGAGAGAGAGAGAGAGAGAACAGGTTGCCGTCGTTTTGGTAGTGGTATTGGTGGTGGTATTGGTGGCAGTGGTGGTGGTGATGGTGGTGGCGGTTGTGGTGGTGGCGGTGGAAAGGCGTCGAAGAGGGAAGTGTGTAAAAGGTCATGCAATTGTCACTTGTTGTTTGGCGAAGAAAGAAGTGCTTGACGTGCTACTTTTGTTTGTGTAATGACTTCTGCATGGTTGCCTGTCTGTCTTCCTGTTATTTTCTCTTTTGTTGGTGCGTGTTTGTGGATATCTGTGTGTGTGTGTGTGTGTGTGTGTGTGTGTGTGTGTGTGTGTGTGTGTGTGTGTGTGTGTTTCCAAATGGTATTCTTGTGTAACTGTGTATCATCATCATTTCTTTACACGTCAGTATATGTGTATTTGTCTACCTATCCATGAATCTATAATCTTACTTCGATATATTCATATTCTCGTTTACTTGTTTAAATTTATCTACCAATTATGTTTAGCTAGTTCTATGTACTTTTTATTCGAAGTCAACAATTGTACATACTACGCATATGGTTGGTATCATAATGGCTTGTGATATTGTTTAAATGTTAATTTTGTAGTGTATTATTATTATTATTATTATTATCATCATCATATCATCATCATCATCATCATCATCATCATCATCATCATCATCATCATCATCATCATTATTATTATTATTATTATTATTATTATTAGTGGTAGTAGTAGTAGTAGTAGTAGTAGTAGTAGTATTGGTGCTAGTATTAGTAATAGTAGTAGCAGTAGTAGTAGTAGTGCTTGTATGAGTGTTGATATCACTTGTATAGATAGTAAAGATAACATTTAAGGAACAAAGAACTAATAAATGCAACAATAACATCAACAGCGATAGTGCTAAACCAGTAGTCGTTCGTAGTAGTAGTAGTAGTAGTAGTAGTAGTAGTAGTAGTAGTAGTAGCAGTAGTAGTAGTAGCAGTAGTAGTAGTAGTAGTAGTAGTAGTAGTAGTAGTAGTAGTAGCAGTAGCAGTAGTAGCAGCAGCAGCAGCAGCACCATTGATAACAGTAGCATCAGTAGTAGTAGTAATACTGATGGTAATAGCGATGGAAAGTAGAAGAGTAGTTTTTCATAGCTCTACTATTATCACCATCACCGCTATCACTACTACTACTACTACTACTACTACTACTACTACTACTACTACTACTACTACCACTGCGGTCAGCATGGCGGCGGAGGTGCTGTCATAAGAGGGAGTCGGTCACCACCTGGAGTCGTGGTTGACCGCTGTACTGATAGCCAACGGCAAGGCGGCCTAGTTTCCCACGACTCTGGTCATTCTTTCCCTCTCCTCCTCTGCCTGCCAGCTCCCGTCCTGCTCCTCTCTTCTCCACCACATACAGTTCATCTTCGCGCCGCCTCACTTTCCCCATGGGTTACCTCAGACTGACAATTATTTCCTAACCTTCCATGTATGTAGAATAAAAAAAATAAAAAAATGTGTATAATTTCCCTCTTGCTGAAAGAGAAGAAAAAAAATCCACTCCGTATAACACCTTTTAATTACGCTCGAAGCAGCTATCACATCCCCGCTATTTTTTATATCTTTCTCAGTCGCTTCACTTCTGTTACATTCCCGCTCCTCCCGATCACTCCCCGTTATGCCGCCCTTTAGCGCCGCACGCACGATTAACGTTACCTTCGGCCGCAGAGAATCACCGCCAGCAGTCCCGTCACGGTCGTGCAAGTGTTGTGGTGGTTCCGACGATTGTAGGATGGAGGGGCGGCCGAGGAGGGAAGGTGTAAGGAAGTGTGTAAGGGCATGTGTGCTTTAAAGAGAGAGAGAGAGAGAGAGAGAGAGAGAGAGAGAGAGAGAGAGAGAGAGAGAGAGAGAGAGAGAGAGAGAGAGAGAGAGTATATATTCAAAGGTCGTGGTGTGTAGTGCTTAAGTCAGGATTAGAGTCACATATTTTCCCGTCGTAAGTCGCCCGGCCATCGCTAATACCGCCCACACCCTCTCCGCAAAGGGCTTACTTATGAGGGTGGGCATGGCGAGGGAGACAGAGGAGCAGTAAGCCGCGAACCGTTCAGCAGGAGCAGTGCCAGTGTGCAGACCCAACGAATGACCTTCACCTGCAAACCGCGCAAGCCAGACAGACAATTGTCCTTTTTTTTTTTTTTTTTTTTTTTTTATTCTTTTACCTCTTAGTCTTTTTTTTTTTGCCGGTAATCATGTTTTTATTTTTTTTATTTTTTGTACTCTTACGAAGAGGGGATTTCTCGCTCGGATGAACAGGTGTGTGTGTGTTTCACTGTTTGATCTGCTGCAGTCTCTGAGGAGACAGCCAGACGTTACCCTACGGAACGAGCTCAGAGCTCATTATTTCCGATCTTCGGATGGACCAGGCACACACCACACACCGGGACAACTCCTCCTCCTCCTCCTCCTCCTCCTCCTCCTCCTCCTCCTCCTCCTCCTCCTCCTCCTCCTCCTCCTCCTCTTCTTCTTCTTCTTCTTCTTCTTCTTCTTCTTCTTCTTCTTCTTCTTCTTCTTCTTCTTCTTCTTCTTCTTCTTCTCCTCCTCCTCCTCCTCCTCCTCCTCCTCCTCCTCCTCCTTCTCATCATCATCAGTACTGCAAGACGCCATGCATTACTCATACAGAATATTAATTACTCAATCATTAAGAATATCAATGATAATGTTGCCTGCTCCACTGCTATTCTCTGAAACAACTCTGGTCGCACCTTCACTAAATCTAAAAAATCTTAGTAGAAGTATTACGAATTTAGTTTCTTTTAAGATTTCTACATAATCAACAGGAGAAACACCGTCGAGAAGCCGTCTCGTCATCTCTGTGACCTTTGAAAACAATTGTGGTGAGAGAGCAAACCGTTTCTGAATGCGGACCTATGAGAAACCATCTGCCTACTAGAACTCACCTTTACTCGCGCATTAACAACAAATGCACGAATACATAAAAGCACAGTGCTGAGTCTTGCAGTAAATTGCGGGGAAGTATCAACTATTATTGCAACATCCCCCTGAGGCTGCGAAGTGTGAATGCCAGGCAGGCAGGCAGGCAGGCAGGCAGACAGACAGACAGACATACAGACACAGACAGACGCACACTTCCTGCCATTGTGCGAGGACACTGGGCGGAGCGGGGCGGGGAGAAGAGGAGAGAGAGAGAGAGAGAGAGAGAGAGAGAGAGAGAGAGAGAGAGAGAGAGAGAGAGAGAGAGAGAGAGTGTTGAGGAGATACAAACGACAACAGGGAAACAATTACAAGTATACCGTGGTGCTGCTTGGCCTTGTGCTCCTGGCGACGAGAGAGACTTGTTGACTTGAGCTTACCTTTTCTTACTATAAATACCGGAGTGACGTGTATAGAAGACTGAAGAGGAGGAGGAGGAGGAGGAGGAGGGGGAGGGGGAGGAGGGGGAGTAGAGGATAAGGACGAGACTGACTGAACATCGGTGGTGACCTAACTCGGCTCTTGGAAACCCTAAAGTTGGGGTGACCTTGGGGTGAAGCGGAGAAGGGTGGCCTAGGACTAACGAAACGTGGATCAATAACTCGACCGTAGCAGAACTAACCTTGACGAGAGAGAGAGAGAGAGAGAGAGAGAGAGAGAGAGAGAGAGAGAGAGAGAGAGAGAGAGAGAGAGAGATGGAGGAAAGTAAAGAAAAAGAGGCGAGCGGTAGCAAGTATTGTGAAGATAACGATAGGAATGATGATGGTGATGATACGGGAAGTGTGTATTGTTATGATGGTATTAGTGGTAATGAGGGGAGCTGCTTTGAGGGGAGGAAGAGGAGAGAATAGGAGATAGAAAGCTAATGGTGAACGTGTATGGGAAGGAAGAGGGAGGGAACAGAGAGTGATAAGGGACAGTGATGACGTGAGAATGAAGATGGGGAGATGATAGTACTGTTGGGATGGACTGTGTGACGATGTCTTTGTGGTATCGTGTATAGATAAAGTGAAGAAGAGGATCAAGCGGGGTCAGGCAGTACTGGTGAGGATGTGAGAATGGTGATGGAGCAGGCTGGAGTCTCTGTGGCTGTGTTATATAGATAGACAGATACAGTTACTAACCACATAACCACTTAACACGGAAAATCTATCCCGATTTTAACGATCACACGACTATTAACCGTCCCAGGTAGTACTTTCGGAATGGCTGAAGTTAAATTAGACTAGATTAGATTACAGTGGGTCAGATCAGATCAGATAACGACCTAACCTAAACTATGCTAACCGCACCAGCCAAAAGAAAAAAAAGAAAGGCTGTATCGATCATCTTACTAAAGATATTTTTTTTTGTAACGGCTTCAGTTAGGTTAAGTTAAATCAGATCACGTTAGATAAGAACCTAACCTGACCTAGTATAAGAAATATTAAACCGTCCAAAAACAGCTGTACTGGCTGATCTTCACGTGTGATCTAATATAACAAAGGTACTTATGGCAGCAGCACAGTTTATAGAACGATATTTTGGAACACTCTTTGGCCACACCTCGACCTTTTGAAGTTGCAGTGTTTCTTTTATGGTTCCAGTGACACATTAACAAGATTCCTACATTATTAACAATACAGTCATCTCCGTGGCCATGAAATATAGCTGAGAAGAGAGAACAAAGTGTTTCAGAATAGGGGTTATGGTGGAGTCGACGGTACACAGTGATGACAGGTTTGAGGCGTAGTGCTGTCAACGGGAGTGAAGGTAGGTCATGGTACAGGGAGTAAATAGCGGTGTTGGCTAAGTGAGGCAGATAAAAAGGGAGAGAGAAAAAAACAAAAAAGCGTTAAGCTACCAAAAAAGCGTTAAGAGGTAGCTTAGAGGAGAGTTATATGGATGCAGGTGGCAGAAGTAAAGGTAGGTATGTAGTAGGATGAAGGCCGCATACTGAAAGAAATTAAGAAATTAGGAGAATGGGGCATGCTGAGAAGGGAAGGTTAAGTGTTACTACAGAGTATAATGGTAATGGAAGGAAGGAAGGAGTGATGGTCTAAATGAGGCTGAACTATCAGGAATACGGCATTGTGGCGGCTGTGGAGGAAGCCTGCATGCCGTAAGGAATTAGGGGAGGCGAGGTTAAGTGTTACTACAGGGCATAATGGTAATGGAAGGAAGGAAGAGTTACGACCTAAATAACGTGCTATCTGGAATACGGAATAATGGTGGCGGTGGTGGTAGTGGCGGCAGTAAAGTCTCCTGATGTAATGTCCAAGTGGAGGAAGGCACGGGGAAGGGAAGAGGGGGAGAAGGGGACCAGGGAAGGAGGAAGGGAGGATAATACTGCACGAGTTTGTTAGCGAGAGTGGTGGTCCCGGGAGAGGAAGGAGGCGGTGTATAGGAGGGCTGGACGGTGGAGTAATAACAACCATGACACAACCTATGATCGAGGTGGTGACGCAACTGGCCTGGGATGGGACCAGCGCGATCGATCTAACAACGCAGGCGGGCCATCCCGACGCCCGTCACGGGGTTGACTCCGCGGCCGAGGGCAAGGTGATAGCGAGGAAGGAACGGAACCCTCCAGTGTGCGCATCTTTCCGTCTACTTCCACTCAGCCTGATGCATTGACTCACAAGCAACAGACAACAGCAGCAGCGGTGGAAACAAGGAACCTGAGAGTTTATAACGATGGAAATGATGTGGGAACTATTGATGTGCGCATATTTCCGTCCAATTCCTTAATTGTTCGCTCAAAGTAACGACCAACATGGAAAATACAATGATACAGGACATTGTGAAGAGAATAACACCACGTTCGACTGCACTTAAACCGAAGTACTGACAAAGAAAAGACAATATCACTGGAAATAGTATAAATAAAACATGGAGAAAAAGCACACGTCCAATCATAACAGAGGAAATAAACTTAAAATAGTTCAAAACTATATGCTTGGCGACGCAATAGCAAGATCATAACGCGCCGGGGAAAGTCAGGAAGCAGCTTAATTTTTTAGGTGACCCGATACTCCTTTGTTGCCAGCGTCCACGTCGCTTCAAAGGGGACGCTGGACGGGGAAAAGGTGGTGTGTTGGGGTGAGTGCGTCACGGGTCTGAGGCGTGCGCGGGGATGTGGTGGACGCTCCTGGGCGTACACAAGGTGGTGTGTGTGTGTGTGTGTGTGTGTGTGTGTGTGTGTACATGGCGTGAAGGCTGGTGTGCACTATTGCGCCAAACCCCGCATTGTATCGATTAAGGTTTCGTGAGGAGCCCCGCATTTCCTGGTGACTCATCCCCATTTTGTGACGGGTGACGCACACACACACACACACACACACACACACACACACACACACACACACACACACACACGGAACTTCCAGCAGCAGCAAACACTCAAGGCGGACACACACACACACACACACACACACACACACACACACCGGAATGGTCAAAGCTCCTTGCCACGTAGTTTCACATAATTAGTAGGCAAGACAAAACAGTGCGAGACAAACACAACAACATGTGAGGTGGCGGCGGCGGCGGCGTCCTGTGGTGTGGCGACGGTCGCGTAACAGTTGCAGACAAGCTGGTGACGGCCAACCTAATTTCTCTTCTATTTTCTTTTTTGTACGATCCACAGTACGAGTTAGTCCACTGTCACGGTTCTGCCACGTAAGCGGTGTTCGTTATCCGCTGGCGTTCGCTAGCTTCCATTTCGACCGTCTTCTATTTCCTCTTCCTCCTCTTCCTCATCCTCCTCCTCTCCGTGTCCCTCTTCTCATCTCGCGTCGGAAACTTGTGTTCTTGCCAATCCACGTCAACTTCCCTTTTCCTCCTTTCTGCCTCTCTTCCTCCGTTCCTCCGTGCCTCCCTGCCAACTCTTCCTTCTCCTCTTCCTCCACCACCACCACCTGTCACACGTCTGGAGCTTCCACCACTACCACCATCGCCACCACCACCACTACTAAGACAGCCTTCCTCAAATTCCACCTCACGCTTGCAATTGGTCCCCTGAGGAGGATGTAGACTGCGCGATAAATAAAAATAGCCCCTTGTGGTGGCTCTCCCTCGTGTGGGGTGTGCAGAGCTGTGCCAGGCGGCGTGCCAGTCGCGGGAGTGTTGTTGCTGGTGGCGGCCCTTCGTGACAGGTGTGCGTGTAGGGCCAGGTGGTGATGGTGGTAGTGGTAGGGGAGATGGGAAGAGGTGGTAGTGGTGGTAGTGGTGATGATGATAGAGGAGAGGTAGCGTGATCAGAGCCATGTTGACCCAAATTTCGTCGTGTAACCCGCTTTTCTGCTGCCTTGTATCAGCGTGACGCCATAATCAAACATTGAGAACAGGAGCATCACTGGTTCCCTCTTGGTTCGTTGCTTCATTCCACCGCAGCAGTCGCCGCCACATAACCGCCACCACAACTGTTACTATTTCACGTGGCTGCTTTGCCTTTCCATGTCGTGTAGGATGGAAGCATAATGGTGATGAGTCCAGCGAGAGGTTCAACGCTGGGCAGATGATGGGAGATAAGAATTGGGGAGGAAGGGAAGGGGGGAGAGAGATGGTGCAAAGGAGGTAGAGAAGGAAAATATGTTCGCAGGTGTGCGGACGCTGCATACGTTGTGAGGATGTTAGTTGCTCCAAGGTGACACTGCAACCCACGAGCGCTATCTCTCTCTCTCTCTCTCTCTCTCTCTCTCTCTCTCTCTCTCTCTCTCTCTCTCTCGACAATACAATGCGTCCCAAGTGGCAAGAACTAAAGTGACACTCGCATCCTCATCATACATCATGAAGCACAATCTAGACACGCACAGACACACACACACACACACACACACACACACACACACACACACACACACACACACACACACACACACACATATATATATATATATATATATATATATATATATATATATATATATATATATATATATATATAATTTGTTTAGTCATTTACACGATGCCTCAGTTTACTTTTAGCATAATTGGCTCGTTTTCTGGTAGATTTGGAAGTTGTCCTCTTGAAGTTCTTGAGGCAGTCCTCGCTCTTTGTCAGCTCATCCATTCAGCAGCGAGTAAACAAGTCTGGAGGGCGTGGGTGACACAAGAAGGCTTCTAATGTTATACGGGCTCGTCGAGTGTACCTGATTCTGTCTTGAGCAGAAATCATTGCCCAACGCGGCTCTTATCTTCCACTAAGATGAGAGATGCTCCCATTGTCTGAATGAATCTATAGATAAGCAAGAGGCTGCGGCAGCGACCAAGGACAAACAAACTTGAATTTCACTTCCATCAATTTCATCACCAAATGGCACTTCCTGTTTTGAGTCAGGTGTAATGGGAATGGTGATGGGTGGCGGCGGCAGTGGTGGCGGCAGGCAGGCAGGCAGAAGTAGGGCGGCGCGAGGGCCCAGACGGTGGTGACAGACGGTGGCTGTGGCGTGGGTTAATGGTCGCTCTGTTATCCCGTTATCACGTTCCGATTAACTCCAGGCTCTCGTACCTTTGATGATCTGGACCAGACCCAGGAAGGGGTAGTCCATTTTGAGGCCCGCAAGGCTTAAGGGAATTTTATTTCTGGGGTCAGAGGATTTATTAATAATGGAAGTGACTATATTTCCTTTCCTTTCATGGAAGGTTCCTGAAGTTAGCACGTCTCGAGGTGGTCTAGTCATCACAGTGGCGCGCTGATCCACATCCCCTGTCGCCCTGCCCACGAATATTTGCCTAATCATTCACTTTTGAGCCAGCGGTGGTGGAGGCACTTGGCAAGGACCGCCGCCACCGCCTCCCTTACTCATGCCCCACTCGAGGAATTACGTAACACCTTTCCCAGGCCTCACTGCCTCGCCATGCATATCACCACCACCCACTGCCACACCCCGCCCACCTATTACACCGCTCCTCCCTTCAATCACACACAACATCACACCATGGCTAGAATTCTCCCAGTTTCAAGGCGAGTGTGAGTGTGGCGGGCGAGTGTGGCGATGCGTGTGTGGTGATTGTACAGATGATCCCGCATCACAACGGCAGCATCCTATTACAGCAGGTCCCCGTGCCGCATGCCAGAGCTCCAAAACACCGCGCATCCCATCCAATCCCCACCACACTTCAGGGAGCACCACCATCAACACACCAACACACAGTTGTAGTAGGTGTCAACACATAAACACGTGTGTACCCTCGTGTGTGTGTGAGTGTGTATGTGTGTGACTTTACGGGGGTATAATTAAGATGTTTTTCGGGGAGCAAATTGCACCGGAGCCAAGATTGTGCAGCTCTATGATTCTTAGGACAATACATAGAGGGAGGCAGGGAGTAGTGGAGGTGGGGGTGCACAAGGACAGGATAAGCCAGGACTAAAGGAAACACAGCCAAGAACTCAAGGCAAGACTATAAAGCTTTGACCTTAGGATTCTGAAGATGAAATAGAGGTTGTCTGGAAAAAAAAAAAAAAAAACGTGAAGGTTGACGGTAAATGTAGACCCGGGCAACATGAAATACGTACTTTGTTTTATTTTATTATCAACGAATGCTTAATTAATGATAAAGGAATTCTAGAGATGATAAAGAGGATGGTAAAAATGTGATTAATACTGGTGGACATAAGCAAAGGTAGATTATAAAGTGGACACGGTGTTGTGCTATAAATGTATTAATAAATATTCAATGATGAAGGGTTATAGAGGCAAAGTTACGAAGAGAAGATGATGGATGCTAGTGAACAAACAAACAAAGGTGTATTGTGAAGTGTGTATTTTATCCTCGTTCATTTATTCATCCTTTATTCAAGCATGAGCGATCAGGGAAAACTTTTATTTTGTAAGTGTGTGTGTGTGTGTGTGTGTGTGTGTGTGTGTGTGTGTGTGTGTGTGTGTGTGTGTGTGTGTGTGTGTGTGTGTGTGTGTGTGTGCAAAAAACTCCAGCTGAAGGTCACAAATGAGACTGATGTGTGTGTGTGCGTGTGTGTGCGCTAAGAAGAAATCTCAGGAACTTTGGTAAACACGTCTTGGTGTCCAAAATAAACTCGTGACTGGTCGCTCTCTTCTGGGTGATACTACCACCTCCTCCTCCTCCTCCTCCTCCTCCTCCTCCTCCTCCTCCTCCTCCTCCTCCATCAGCAGCACCTGGCCATCCACCTGACATCCATGTTTACACCTTCACACCCCGCCACCAGACACCCACATATCCAAATCCTTGATCCAGTTTAGCCTATATCCACCTTCCTGTACCTCCGTCCTTCTTCCTCTCCACCGCCACCACCACCACCACCACCACCGTCATCATCACAAACGACCTTAGCCTTTCTTCCTAACCCCTATCACCTCCACTATCAATATCACTATTATGTCATCACCACTCCTCCAATTTCTCATGCACTATCATCTCCATCACCGATCACCTGCATTACCACCTGCATCACTACACAGCATCACACTATCAACCTTGACACCATCACCACCACCACCTCTGCACTTCCAACTAAGGCTACGGCACTGGCTTCACGCTCAGTATACTATGTCTAAACCCTCCGTGCACTTCGCCAGCCGCGCCAGAATGAAAGCTTGTAACCGACTCAGTAACATTTCGCTGTCCTCCTCCTCCTCTTCCTCCTCCTCTTCCTCTTCCTTCTTCTCCTCCTGCGTTCTTCTCTGCTTCCTCTCCTCGCCGTGAACACAACTACGACGCCTCGGGGATCGTTGAACTTGACAAAAATCCTTGCCATTGAGGAGAAGCCATAAAAGGTTAGCAATATTTTCTTTATCTTTTAAACATATACTGTGCTGTGTTGTGGTGCGTTTCTATGGTTCTTCAGCTTCTCTCAGGTGGTGCTGGTGGTACAACGTAGTGAGTTTCATACCCATCGTACCACTTGGACTCTCTGTTCATTGCATCCCGTTGTTGCTTTGTGGCACGGCATACATTACGAAGGGAAACTGTCACCGGATGCAAGAATTATGGGTTTTTAAATGAGGTTGTGATTTATTTTACGACGAAAAAAATTCTTCGCTTCTCTTTGGTTGGCGACACGTGTACAGTAATATTGTGAGTACGTGAACGTGGGAAGTGTTATTTAGTGCGTGCTATAAAGGTTGTTAATAGACATTCTGTTCTGCTAAGTTACTTGTTACCTTTATTACAGTCGTGCACTCTTGACACTTCGATGGTTCTATATTGCGTTGAAGTGCTGTGGTTTATGTATGTGTGTCTGTGTGTGTGTGCGCGCGTATGTGGTGAATACAGGATGTCATAATTCGATTCATTTTTTTTCTTTTATGGGACAGAGAGAGAGAGAGAGAGAGAGAGAGAGAGAGAGAGAGAGAGAGAGTATCTACGTCTCTAAAACTTAAAACGCACTCTTGATTCCGTCCTTCATATCCATTTCGGTGGTTCGTGAGTGGGTGTGTGGATGGGTAGGTGGGTGAGAGGGTGAGAGGGCGGGCGGGCTGGCTGGCTGAGGGGTGAGTAGGTGGGTGGGGGGTAGGAAGCGAGACATTTCGTGATCGGCCTATAACTTGTGTCTATTTTGAGAATGTTGTGACCTATAAAGTGGTTGAGAGAATGACTTTTCGGGATAATAATAGAAAGGTTAGCGTGTGTATGTAGTGCCCCCCCACCCTCTCTCTCTCTCTCTCTCTCTCTCTCTCTCTCTTTGCAGTGTGGGCGTGGTCAGGTAACATCTAAACCTTTCCTTAAGAGCACCTTCACGGCTTCCAATCATCTGAGCACACGCACCAAATGTGAAATGATTGCCACCTCAGTGACTCGAAAATCTGGATCTGGAACAAGGAAGTGAAGTTTACATCCAATGTAGCAAATTGTTGATATATGGGATCTGTAAAACCCTAACACAGTCTCTCTCTCTCTCTCTCTCTCTCTCTCTCTCTCTCTCTCTCTCTCTCTCTCTTGTGAAGGTTAGGTTAAGGTAAAGGTCAATAGAGCTGCTATAATTATTTCTTCCTTTGAATTCCCTTGTGGTGCTGTTATCCTGATTCCCTTGACATTGAAGGGTGAGGATTAGGGTTAACAAATTTCCTGCAAATAATTTCTCCTTTGTGTTCCTTAGTAGTGGCTTGATTATCCTGACTCTAAACTGTACGGTTAATTAGGTTAGGTTATTATAAGGTTTGGATTAATATGATTATCCATCGCTATTAGTTCTTCCTTTGTCTTCTTTGGTGATATGTACTATTCTGAGCCTAAAGCAAGAGCTCTTAACCTGGGATTCACGACCCCCCAGGGGTTCACAAGATTTCCAGGAATACTTGAATGGCTGATCTAATACAATATCGTTTACAGTACTACTGCATATTGAGTAAGTGTCAGTCACTAAATTAGCATTCTGTCAGATTACTGGGGGTTCAGGTAGATGGTCTTATAACTCAGGGGTTCTAACGCGAAAAAGGATGAGAACCCCTGCCTTAAAGTGTCTCAGAGGTTGAACAATGGAAGCGAGTTAGATCAAATTAGGTTAGGTTTAGTTACGTCACAATGGTTACATTATATTACGACAGGTGTAAGCCAACTAACACCCGCTGAAGGAATTCATGTGGCCCGCCAAATTTGAAAGAGAAGGTTACCAAGAAATGCCAAATACTATTGTGAGCATTTTGTTTTCTTCCGCAGCTGTGTAAAGTTCTTTTTTCTTAAAACAAGGCTATTTTGTTTTTCATATGTGTTTCATGTAAAACTCCAACTTTGAAATACTTTTTAAAAGTTTGTTTTCCCTGTAATGCTTAAACTTTAAGCTGAGCCACTGTTTTTCGAAAAAGAAAATGCATTTCCTGTGAATCTTCTACATCACATTATAATATTAATTGATGAAAGTTAATTTCACATTTCTTTAAAAGCATTTTATTTTGTCTGTTTTGATTATTTTGGCTCATTATAATTCCAAAATTTTTATTGTGGTCCTTACAGTGAAAAGTGTGTCCACCACTTGGTTACGGTTAACAGATCCATTGCTATGAGTCCCTCCTTTGTATCGTTACCTAAACCTAAACTGTCCCTGAGGTTGAAGAGTAGGGTTAGGGCGACATTTACAGACGTCACCACCCAAATATCAACCAGTGTGGGGAAGAAACCCGGCCCTTTATACCTAAGCCAGCAGCAGGTGTCCCAGGGAGGTAAATACCCGCTGTGTCCGCCACTAAAAGAAGTTACGGTGATGACGTCTCCGTGTAGAAAAAAAAAGAATAGTTACGGTGCTGATTTCATTTTCAGGGAGAATTGTTTTGGTTGCTTTGTTTACTTGTTTGCTGGTGTGAGAGGACTGCGTGTTTGATTGCTGCTACTATACTATTACCACCACCACCACCACCACCACTACTGCTACTACTACTACTACTACTACTACTACTACTACTACTACTACTACTACTACCAATGTTGTTCATGTGTGTGTGCGCTCAGGTAGGAAAAGAAACCCAGCCGGGGCTTGGTGATACCCTCGGGGGATGGCAAGGGTGGAGGTGCCACAGGGACGGGCGTGGCGTGGCTGCTGGGAGGTTATCAGGTGAAAGTGCTGTGTGTGTGTGTGTGTGTGTGTGTGTGTGTTTACCTGTGTTGTTAACCTTCCTTCTTCCTCACTATTACCTAAAAGTCCACATCCACGCCCACACACACACACACACACACACACACACACACACACACACACACACACACACACACACACACACACACACACACACACACACACTATTAGACCCTCGGGAATGTTCGGCTTTCTAGCGTATTTCCGAGAACGAGGAGATTAGGGACGATTGGATGTGATAAAGTGGATAAAAAGAGAGAAAGAAAAAAAGAAAAGGCAAGGAAAAAAAATCACTGAATATGTGGTGACGTAATGCAGGAAGAGAGAGAGAGAGAGAGAGAGAGAGAGAGAGAGAGAGAGAGAGAGAGAGAGAGAGAGAGAGAGAGAGAGAGAGAGAGAGAGAGAGAGAGAGAGAGAGAGAGAGAGAGAGAGAGAGAGAGAGAGAGAGAGAGAGAGAGAGATAAAGCCTTAATCTCCACTGTATACATTCACCAGTTCATTTACTGCCTACAATTAGAGAATCACTGCGCTCATTTTACATTTATGTGTCATCAGATGGCTTCACAGAGTGCCACTCCCTTCCACTACACATGGCACTACACCGCCGCTGCCTGTACAGAGTGGCCGGGCGTCGCGTGTAATCTGCTGTACTTACTTCCACTGTATTTTGTGGTTTTCTCTCAATCTTACGGTATCTGATCTGGTGATAAACTTAGAAAACCTGGTAACTATTAGGAGTTTATCATTATGTCTATCTATTTTTCGCCTCAGGGTTTCTCTTGCCATTGTTCTGAGCCTACACATTAAAAAAGATAACTGGATGAATAGTTAAATTGAATAGATGTTTTATCATTTCTATTTATGTTTTCATCATGTCAAATGTAGACTAAAGGAAAACTCTTAACACAGATATGGAAAACAGGACTGATGACTCTGACCGTACAGTAAGTGAGCTTGTTGCCTTTTTACAGTGGTTCCCAAAGTGGGGGTAAATTACCCCCCTCGGGGTAATTTCATCCCCTCGGGGTAATTTTTCGGGGGTAATGGAGAGGTGACTGAGGAAAGTAAAGAATTCTGAAAATCAAGAAATCATTGCAGTACCTGACATTAGTATTAATGTTAACTTAGTCTTAGTATGCAAAATTGTAAAGTAAACCTATTATAAATAATTAATTACTATAAATGATTATTATTTATTATAAATAACTATTACAAATGATTATTAATTATGATTAATAAAGTAAACCTGAATAACAATAAACTAATATACAGGTTTAGAAAAGAAGAAATATGTATCTAAGTGTGTGGTGTGTCTTTAACGCGTCAGTCGTCAGTCGTCACTCACTGCCTGAGACTGTTTCTATTTAGCTTTGCCAGACGTGCGATGATTATCACAATATACAATAATTTGGCCTTCCGTGCGACAGACTATAGCATGCATGCGATAAAATAATGCAATAAACTTCGTAAAACATGTGATATGTTGGTTGTTGTTGTAGTATTTTAATTTAGCCATATGTATCAATGTTGACATTTTGTGAAAGGGGTAAAATGCTTAGTGTGGCATCTTGAATTGGGTAACAAGCTGAAAAAGAATTGAAACCACTGCCTTATTAGGTTGTACAGTTGCCGTTGTATATGGCAGTAATTGGGGAATTTTTCTGAAGGAATTTAGTGCTGACTGTTTTATACTAACGTGGTGATAGTCTGCTGTGCTTCGTTGTTTGGTGAAGGGACAAAATGTGTGTGTGTGTGTGTGTGTGTGTGTGTGTGTGTGTGTGTGTGTGTGTGTGTGTGTGTGTGTGTGTGTGTGTGTGTGTGTGTGTGTGTGTGTGTGTGTGTGTGTGTGTGTGTGCGTTTTATCTGCTTCGTTTTTCTCAGGAAGAGTCGAGGTTATAACAGTGTGCTTTAATATAAAAATAATCTTTTTTCTTTTTTCTTATTTCTTTCTCTCTGTATAACGTTTGTGAACATATGTTCCTGTATTAATGCATTCCAATGTTGCTCTATTTTGGAAAACATTTTCTTCACCACATCCTTATCTCTTTCCTGTTGACATTCCTGTAGTGTTCGAGCGGGCGATCGTTTGGGATAAAGTACCGAAGCATGCATTGATTTTGTAATTATGGTAATGAGGTTTTATGGATCGAACGTAAAATCTAAATATAAATATAGTTCGGCATGTGATTCCAAGTAAAGTTCCACCTCAGTGCATTATCATGATAAGTCTAAATGGCGTTATCACTCAAGAATGACAGCGGAAATAAATGAAGTCAATTTATACAAGAAAAGAAAACATAAGATTATTTTAGTGTACGATCTAATTTATTTTCTTATTATATTCTAAAGTATGTATTTCTTTCCATGTTTTCCTGCAGCTTTAAAATCTTAGTGTGAACGAAGTATTTATTCCCATGGTGTGCTCAATCTTTCCTTCAATAATCACTTTCCGATACCTGGGGGACATTACGTTCTCGGGATCTTCGTATCTTTCCCTCAACAACCCTTCCTCGGTCTGACCTTTAAGCCGCCTCTCCCCGTCCCGTCCACTGCGACCCTACAGCATTCCTTGAAAAAAAGAGTACCTCCCCTTGTCCTTCACCACCGCACACCGCTTTCCACCTTGCCATTTAAAACTGCATTCCACGTGCCACTCAAAAAAGAAAGAAAAGAAAGAAAATTGTACTTTTCCTAATATTCACTATTGTGTACCGTATATAACTTTTGAAACTGCAGACCATGAGCCTCTCTCACAAAATCCCTTTAACAATATCCTACACCTTTCCTAATGACAAATGATAAAAGAAAAAGAAAATATAGCCCAATCTATTTTTTTTTACCATCAGCACCGTTCTTCACATTACCTTTTAAAAACTACATTCCACGAGACCCTCACAAAATTCCTTTAACAATGACCTCTCTCTCTCTCTCTCTCTCTCTCTCTCTCTATGAAAAAAAAAGTACCACACACTTGTTTTTTTTCAGTTTTTCACCTTGTCTTTTAGAACTACATACCACACGGCCCTCACAAAATTCCCTTTACCTTTACTCTATCTCGTTTTCTTATGAGAGAACTTGAAAATAGAGAGAGAGAGAGAGAGAGAGAGAGAGAGAGAGAGAGAGAGAGAGAGAGAGAGAGAGAGTGTGTGTGTGTGTGTGTGTGTGTGTGTGTGTGTGTGTGTGTGTGTGTGTGTGTGTGTGTGTGTGTGTGTGTGTGTGTGTGTGTGTGTGTACCGTCCTAACTTGTTTTTCACCATACCTTCACCGTTTTTCATTCATCCTTTTTCATCTTTTTCATTTAATTTTGCATATCACTCGCCCCTCACGAAATCTCTATTAACAATACTTCACATCTTCTATTCTCTCTCTTATTACACACACCTCAGTTAAGTGGTTCTTATGTCCTGGTACTAAAGATAATAAGAGAAGATTAGCTAGATGGGTGGATGGGGATTGATTAGTGGGGAATAGGTAGGTATACTTTCTCTGCACAGGAACTGCCACATGTAAAAGAGAACCCAGCACATCTCACTCTCATCGCCGCGCACCTCTGCTTCCTTCATCCTGCCTTTAGTACTACTACATTCCAAGCGCTACTCTCAGGATTCTTTTTAAAGCGAGTTTCACACCATTCCCTAACAAAATTCCTTGGGAGAGCGAAAAAGCGAGAGAAAAAAATCCCTCTTTGTCCTCCAGCGCTTCCAATCTTGCCCTTTTATCCCTCCAGTACCGCGGTGCCACTTTAGATTAAACCCTTCAGTAACATGACGTGTTTTCATATTTATTTTGTTTACTATTTAGCGATTTTATACAGCTTCAGATACTTACATTGGAATTAAAATAGTGAAGACTCTGGCCATTAATCCTGTAACCTCCATAGGCCAACCCTAATCTAAATAAAATTGTTTAATCATACCCAAAACTCATGGTAAAAAATGCGTTCTAGTACTGAAGGGGTTAATTTTGAATATCGCAAGAGGATTATTTGAAGTTCATAATGATATTTTCTTGTGTGTGTGTGTGTGTGTGTGTGTGTGTGTGTGTGTGTGTGTGTGTGTGTGTGTGTGTGTGTGTGTGTGTGTGTGTGTGTGTGTGAAAGGTTAAAAGTCATCCGTAGTGACTTGTCCACTTTGATTATATCTTCAGTATATGTCAGGATTCTACTTATTCATTTAGTTATTTATTTACATATTCATTTATTTATTTTAATTCGGTCATCTTGGAAAATTGGTTACAGTAATAAAAGTAAAGATCTCCTTCATGTCTCTTTCTTTGCTTATAAAAACTGCATTCATTCCGACACGTACGTACCTCACCTTCCCTTACTACTCGATTGGAATCTCTTACTACCCTATTAAAATTGCCTTCCAACATTTCTTACAGTAAAGAAAAGGAAAGACGTCCTCATGTTCCTCGCCATATCTGTAAAAACTGCATTCTACGTTTCCTTATCCCATATTAAGCTCCCTTCTGAAATTACGTGTACGCGCGCACACACACACACACACACACACACACACACACACACACACACACACACACACACAGAGAGAGAGAGAGAGAGAGAGAGAGAGAGAGAGAGAGAGAGAGAGAGAGAGAGAGAGAGAGAGAGAGAGAGAGAGAGAGAGAGAGAGAGAGAGAGAGAGAGAGAGAGAAAACTTCGTTCATGTTCTTATTCCTTCCTTCTAAAACTGCATTCCTTACGTCTTACACAATTTCCTTACTTCCTTATCCAGTTCCCTTATAACATTCATTGGAGAGAGAGAGAGAGAGAGAGAGAGAGAGAGAGAGAGAGAGAGAGAGAGAGAGAGAGAGAGAGAGAGAGAGAGAGAGAGAGAGAGAGAGAAATCCATGTCGTCGTTCTTTACTTATAAAAAAACTGTACTCCAAGTCAAATCAAACAAAACACCCACCACCTTTCCTCTCCTTCACCACTCCTTACAACATTCCTTAACGAAAAATGCCTCTGCCCTTCACATCTTACTCCCTGCCTTTTAAAACTGCATTCCACATGTTGGTCTCCCTCCTCCCTCAGCAAAGCCCTTCTTAGTCTCAACTTACGCCGTCTCATCACCACGCACGCCTCTCAGTTCCCACACCAGGCTCCTAAAAAAATAATGATAAATAAATGAAAAAAAAAAAAAACTTGTCACCGGTTTTCCTTCCCTTACTGTCCGTCCATCTGTTTCCCTCATCGTGTTTGAAATAAAGAGGGTGAGACCGTGGCAAGGGGGAAGGAGACCGAGAGAAGAGACTGGGGGAGGAAGGAGTAAAAGAAAAGTGACAAAAAACCAGAAAATTGAAAGGGGAGGAAAGACAAAAACAGTCAACGAGGATGGGTAGCAAACCAAGCAAAGAGAATTCTGTGTCAAGGTCAGTTGGGTAAAAAGAAAAATAAAGAATGAAAGAGGAAAAATAAAAAGTTGAAGGTTGCCCGCCATGCTGATTTACAGAGCTAGGGTTGAAGACAAGTAACAAGAGGTCAAGATAGGTCAGATTGAGTCACGGTTGGGGGGTCAAGGATGGGTCATGGGTGGTTAAAGATTAATTTTGAAAGGGTGAAGAGTGTATTACCAGAAATCAAAGGTCAAGAGGTTAGACAAGCGATGAAGGACGAGTCATAATAGGTCAAGGATGAGTCATACGAGATCAAGGTTGAGTCAAGACTAGAAATAAATCATAAGGTCAAGAATAAGTCACTTTCGAGGGTGAGTCAGGATCAAGGATGAGTCATGAGAGGTCACAGATGAGTCAAACGAGGTCAAGGATGAATCATAGAAGGTTCACGGTGAGTCATGGAAGGGTCAAGGTCAAAAATGAGACTCAGGGCCCAGTGTCACGCGCGTGGTATTGATTGGGGTCTTTGCGTCTTGAATCTTTCCTCCTCCTCCTCCTCCTCCTCCTCCTCCTTCTTTTCTTTCTTATCCTTATGTTCTGACTCATCTTTCCCTGTCTTACTTCTTCCTTCTTCCCGCGTCATGATCACCAACGTCATCACCATTCTTGTATTGTGTGCTTGTATGCATTGTCTTCTACCGGGTGTTGTTGTTGTTGTTGTTGTTGTTGTTGTTGTTGTTGTTGTTGTTGTTGATGTTGTTGTTACTTGTTATTAATTGTCTTCTTTCTTTTTTGTTTTCCTTCATTCTTATCTTCGCTTATTAAAGTGTCTCGATTTAATTTCTCTCTCTCTCTCTCTCTCTCTCTCTCTCTCTCTCTCTCTCTCTCTGTGTGTGTGTGTGTGTGTGTGTGTGTGTGTGTGTGTGTGTGTGTGTGTGTGTGTGTGTGTGTGTCTGTAAAAAAATATGTTCTTTTAAATTGTGTTGCATTATGTATATATGCCTGTAACAGTCGTGTCCGCTTTCACACACACACACACACACACACACACACACACACACACACACACACACACACACACACATACACACGATGGGGAGACCTACTTCTGTTGTATCTGTCTGTCTGTCTGCGGTGACGTTTAGCTCATCGTTCAGTGACGGATTGACTGCTGGTGAGATGTGTTAAGGTTAGTGACACCAATGAGTTTGTCTTATGGTGACTGACTGGCTTACTGACTGACTGACTGACTGACTGACTGACTGACTGACTGACTGACGAATTGACTGACTGACTCTTCGCAAAATGTCAGTGAGTGTTTGTCTTCTGATAACTGCATGGCTGACTGATATACTTGATTAACTGGTTGGGTGACTGACTGACTGAGTATTTGACTGACTGACTGGCTGACCCATAGCGAGACGATGTCAATGTATTTTTTTTCCCTGACTGATTCCATTAACTGACTTTGGGAAATTTTCAACTCTTGTTTTACACGTAGCTATATGGGGACTCTATTTCACCAAACTTTTTGTTACTCTGCTGATAACTTCTTAATGCACAATCCTTTGTTCTTTTCTTTATTTCCATTCAAAAGTTTGGGGTTCGCTGAAGATTCGTGGTGTAATTGAATATGATTTTTTTTGTTAATTGTACTTCATATGTGTGTGTGTGTGTGTGTGTGTGTGTGTGTGTGTGTGTGTGTGTGTGTGTGTGTGTGTGTGTGTGTGTGTGTGTGTGTGTGTGTCAGGAAGCTGCCCAAAGACGAGAGAGAGAGAGAGAGAGAGAGAGAGAGAGAGAGAGAGAGAGAGAGAGAGAGAGAGAACGCTCAACTTCCTGCTCCCAAAACATTACAGAAAGAAAGAAAAGAAAAAGTTGGCCGATTCATGTCTGGATTTAGAGTTTCTAGTGTGTACGTGGAAACATCCGAACTGTTTGTCATGTGGTTGTTTATGTACTTATGTACGTATAACATTTTCTACTCTATCATATAACACATTTTCTCTTATCATAAACTAACCACTAAAAGCTGTGAAGTTTTCGGAAAGTTTATGGAGTTCAAGAGAATAAAAATAAGATTACGAAGTTGAGTCAAGTTTTTCCTTCCCTTTCTTTCCATTTTTGACACCAAGAAAGGATACGTAAGGAAAAAAAATAGGAGGGAAACTTGAATTACTTCGGCCGTCGGGGCTAAGAGGAAGTTAAGTATAGGTGAGAGTGGAAGAGAATACGAAGTAGGGAAACGGGAGAGTATACAGGAAGAGCGGTGTTGAGTGGAAGAGGGAATGTGTAAGTATGAGGGAGTACTGTGTATGAGTGAGTGAGGTAATTCTTGTTAACTCGAGTGTTTCATCATCTCCCCTTTTTCTTTGCTATGGTTTCCTGGTATGACAGCTTAGAAGGACGTGCTTGTGTGGGGAGGGCAAGAGAGAGAGAGAGAGAGAGAGAGAGAGAGAGAGAGAGAGAGAGAGAGAGAGAGAGAGAGAGAGA
This sequence comes from Portunus trituberculatus, assembly GCF_017591435.1. NCBI lineage: Eukaryota > Metazoa > Arthropoda > Malacostraca > Decapoda > Portunidae > Portunus > Portunus trituberculatus. The sequence continues at coordinate 24,064,201 of NC_059271.1, read as the reverse complement.
GAGAGAGAAGGTTAATAGAAGAAAGGAGAGGAAAGAAAATGATTGTAAAGAAGGAAAGAGTGAAAATAAGAAAATTAAGGAAGGGAGACGAGAAAACAAGAATGCAAGGAGAAAAATAGTGAAGGCAGTTAGGAAGGAGGAGGGAAAAGAATGGTTATGAAGGATAGAGTGAGGGTGAAGAGAAAATAGGAAAAAAAAAAAATAAAGGACGATTGTTTGTGGGAAGAGGAAAACATTGTGGGGAAGAAGTGTTTATGAGAAAGAAAATTGTGAGGAAGAGAAAGCTAAGAACAGGGGAAAGAAGGAACGTTTATGAGGGAAAGTAAGGGAGAAACAGGGAAAGAAAATAAATAAGGGAAAAGCAGCATTTGTGAAGAGGAAACTAGAGAGAGAGAGAGAGAGAGAGAGAGAGAGAGAGAGAGAGAGAGAGAGAGAGAGAGAGAGGGAAAGAAAACTGAATTAATTTATGATAAAAGAAAAGAATAAAGACGATGAGGAAGCAAATTAAAAGAAGAATACAAGGTTGAAAATCGAAGGACATCATAACAACGTATCGGAAAGGGAATAATGAAGATGATGTTGATGATAATAATGATAAGAAGGAGGAGGAGGAGAAGGAAAGGAGGAAGAGGAAGAGGAAGAACACACATAGAAGATACAATAAATGAAGTAAAGAGTGATGTAATTAATATTCACCGACACACGCTCTTCAGACATGCAGTTGGGGAAGGTTTATAGGTGTGTAAAGAGCGGGAAAGAAAAGGGCTGCGGTAATGGAGGGGGAGACTTAGCGAGATTGACTTAGAGAGAATAGCGGCGCAGTTTTTCCTCGTTCAAGAGCTTAGTCGCATTTCCGGCAGCTGTCATGACGCATTCAGAACTCTCTGTCGTCTTTCACGGTATTCTTAGACTGACACAAAGGGTAGTTAAACGAGGAAAAGAGAGAGAGAGAGAGAGAGAGAGAGAGAGAGAGAGAGAGAGAGAGAGAGAGAGAGAGAGAGAGAGAGAGAGAGATGCCATAACGTTTCGTGATAAAAAAAAAATAAAGTAGTCATTATGATATACTAGGAAGAAGGAGAGAGAGAGAGAGAGAGAGAGAGAGAGAGAGAGAGAGAGAGAGAGAGAGAGAGAGAGAGAGAGAGAGAGAGAGAGAGAGAGAGAGAATGTCATAACGTTTCGTGAACAAAAAAATAATAAAGTAGTCATTATGATATACTAGGAAGAAGAGAGAGAGAGAGAGAGAGAGAGAGAGAGAGAGAGAGAGAGAGAGAGAGAGTAAAGCATTATATCAGTATACCGGCGCCGCTCAGTGATGTGTGAGATAGAGATACTTCTGAACGACAAATTGAGGCCAATAATCTGCACGTCTTGGCTTCACGTTACTTGTTAGTAGAGTTACTGGCCGTGGCACGACAATACTGATTTGATGGACCGGTCTGTGGCGGATGCGCATTTAGGTCACACGGTGCTGCAGACACAACGTTTACTTCGGCTGAACCTCTGGCGTCAATACTTTGGCACTTGGGCCTTCATTGGAATGACCTTAAGAGTTATTTCGGTGAGTTAAAATATGTCTTACTCCTTCAGCTATTTGTGGTCTTTCAAGATTTTACGGTGAACTTGCACTCAGATATTTCGTAAACGATAAGAGATAGTTACAGTAATGGCGTAAATTAAATCATAGGAAAAGACACACACACACACAAAAAAAAAAAAAAAAAAAATCAGTGTGTTTGCGTAACTATCGTATTTCCACCTATCACCCATCCAGTCCATATATTAATTCTGTCTTCTTACAAAATTTCCTCTCGACTCGACGCTACAAATCTGATTACTGAGTTAATTCCATTTTCTTATAACTCTTTGGCAATGGCTAAGCTAAAACACAACAGGAGGAAGATGTAAACTTTTTTTTCCCCCCATTATTGGAAGTTGTCTTTTAAATCTTAATGTACCAAACACCAGACCATTTAACTAAAATTCAGGATAAATCTCAGCACCACAGCAGTTGGAAGAGCTAAAAATACAGCGAGAGATTGATAAGCCCCAACCGCAAGCTACATTTTTTTAAACGGTGCCGTATAATTTCTCCCTCCACCGCTCATACGAATAATAAAAAGAGACTGAAAACCGTTCTGCTGGTCCGTGACTCCGGCTGATTGGTTGGTCCCTTCCTGCAGGTGCTTGTCACTGTGTCGATCATCTTTTTCTGCCCGCCCCGCACTGCTTGAAAGCCGTGCGAGAAAGCGTTCGAGTTCAAGGCCCTTTTAATTTCGCGTGGAGCTCTTTAAAGGTGGTGGCGGTGGCGGTGGTGGGAAGAGAGAGTTAAGGGGGCGGCAGAATGCAGAAGGGAGAGTGGCGGTGGTAAGTAAAAAAAAAGTGCAGTGAAGATTTAGAGTTACACCACCTGCCTATAACGAGCTTGTGTGATGATCTTTTTCTCGCTGACACTGCATTACCACGCCTCGGGGAATTGTGTGTGTGTGTGTGTGTGTGTGTGTGTGTGTGTGTGTGTGTGTGTGTGTGTGTGTAGAGAGAGTGAGAGAGAGAGAGAGAGAGAGAGAGAGAGAGAGAGAGAGAGAGAGAGAGAGAGAGAGAGAGAGAGAGAGAGAGAGAGAGAGAGAGAGAGAGAAAGCACATTTTTAATTACATATAGAGCAATTTAACATCACGTGTGGGAGAAGAAAAAGCGAAGCGAAGATTGAAATGTAATGACTGACATGTAGCTGATCATGAGAAATAGGGAAGGATGGAGGCAGAAGGGAGGGAAGGAGAGAAAGAGGGAAGGGAAGGAAGGACGGAAGGGAAAAGGCGGCCATCAGGCTATCAGGACGACGACCCGCACCCTGGCCACGAAGACACAAAGACCAAAGGGGAAACAGGTCTCTGAAGCATGAGTTTATAATGATGGTGCGAGAAAATCAGTAGTTCTTCAGTTACAAAGCGCATGTTTTCCTCTGAATCGCTATAGTACCATCGCCTCTTCCGTGTTGCAGTTTATTTATAGCATACAAACTCTCCTGTTCCCACTTGTCTTTTATTTATTAAATTTACTGGTTCACGCCGCAAGAATAGACTTTTTTTTCTTCTTCTCTATTAGCATCTGCTGGTCCCTCTGGCAGTCTTTGCTTTCGTTGTTAAAAGTAACTTAAAATATCTTCTGATGTATCGTGGTATAAATTTTCAGGCTGGGAAATTATGTTGTCATTGTACACGGTCTTATTGAAAATTTCTGGCCTGCTTTAAAGACCAGCAGATGTTGACAATAAAGCTTCCTCATCTGAGAGTCTGAAACTGCAATGAATATTATCAATGAGTCCCAACACAAACGAACAAAAAGGAAGAACCACCACCAGACCCACTGACCTTTGCGAGGCTGTTTCTGTGTGTGATAAAGTCGCAGGATGGTAAAGGTGAAGGCCAAGTGGATCTGAGGCGGGGGAGCAAATAGTTAGGTGGGTCCAGCATCCAGAATCACTTACATATTGATCATGTGAAACTAAAAATAACCAGCAAGGCTACACGTCCATCCTTCCTCTATTCTATTTCTGTCTCTGCTCAATAGCTCAGGAGTTACGACCATCAACAACCGACCTTCGCTTGGGATCCATAGCTAGGGTACCGCCATCCCTGAATACTGCAAACTGGCCCACTGCACTGCCAACAACACGTATCGACGCCACGCTATTATCTCCTATTTCTGAAACACGATATTGTGTCGCTATATATAGATGCATCTCTTAGTAACCTTTTAAAGCTTCAAGTGGCTCTTAAGGCTTTTACTCCTGTAGTGGTGAAGCGCGGTCATGTTTTGAGGTGACAGCCTTATTAACATACATAACCAGCTATTCCGTCCATGGCGTCCCGCTGGTCACCTTCACTCCAACCCGTGACGTGCGATAGACAAGCAGATTATCAGGTAAACATTTTCATTTCTACTTTCATATTCAAATCTATGAATTTTTTTTTTGTGTTCTGGTTTTCTACACGACAGGGGCTTTAATGAATGGGTTGTTTGATAATTCCAATATCAGCCTACGGTTTTGCATTATCAAGTAAAAGTTTTAATTTCTATTCGAATAATCAAATCGAATTTCATAATAAGTGATACGGTCTTCTACACGATAAGGTTCATCACAAATTTTTAATGATGATGATGATGATGTTGATGATGATGATGATAATGATAATAGTAATAATAAAATAATAATAATGATAATAATAACAATACTACTATTAATAATGAAACTATCCTTCAAAGATTTTCATAATCAAGTAATCGTTTTTATTTCTATTTACAAAGTCAAATTTACGAGTTTTATTCATTTTCATTATTATCAGCCAAAGGGTTTTTCATTGTTTACCTTCTTTTTTCTTCTTCTTCTTCTATGTGTAGCGCAATGTGTCACTGGCCATTGGGTGTAAGCGTCGAACACACGTGCATCGAGTAAGGCATTTCAACAAGCCAGATAAGTCACTGCTGCATCGGTGACATCAATAATAGGAGATGAACTTTGACAAGCCAGATCACTCGCTGTTTGATTTGTGATATGAATCTTTACGGGGGAAAAGTGAAAGTCAGTCCAATTTGTCAGGCAAGCTCGTTTACGAGCAAGACTGTGCCGGTCAACATTAACCTCAAGAAACTACACCAACTTATAACATCTGATAATTTTCCTCCGTAAATTCACCTGAAGCTGGTGAAAGTTTTGAACTCAAGGCCACCTGTGTTTCCCTTTGTTTACCCAACGCCACCTTCATTAGTCACCTGGCACGCTGCTGGATTCCTCTTATATACTATAATAATTCAGCGTCGGAAAATATTGTAATGCGTTGACGTTTTGTGGCATAGTGAGGCTATGAAGTGCTTGTATATGGAATTGTCAGAGGGTGGAGTGTGATGGGAGGAGTGTTCCAATCCAGATGAAGGAAAAAGATGATAGGAGGGGTTAGTGGAGAAGAGTGGCGGAAGCAATAACGGAGAAAGGTTATGAGAGAGCAGTAACGCAGATGAGATGGACGTGGCAGGGAGGTGGAGGTGGAGAGGAGTGGGGTAGTGAGGAGGTTAGTGAAGGAACTGGATGGTGAGGGAGGCAGCTGGGAGGGGATGGCGTGGTAGGCAGTGAGGGAGGTGGGGGAGATATGTTGATCTGGCGAGGAAAGTGACAAACAACAACCTTCTATCATGTGTCTCCTGCATCACTGTTTCTTCCCACGGCTATGTCATATAATTTAATTTGTATTTGTGTGTTAACGTGTGGCGACGCGTGCTCACGCTGTGCTTGCTTGTGTTTCAGGCGTGCTGGGTGTATAGTGACTGGGCGACGCGGCCGGCTCACTAAATATAGAGCTGGCAAGCGGAGGCTCCGGTTGGTGCTGCTCCCTCTACTGCTGGCGGACACTGGTGCTGCCCCGCCCCCGCTGGCCCACTTCCCTCCCCACCGCCGCCGCTGCTGCTGCGCCACACCGAGGCTCAACACCTGCCTTGCCTTGCCTCACCAAGATGAATTCGCCAAGAAACCACCCACGGGTGACCTTCCGCCACCCTTTACGAGCCTGACTATAGCCCTCCAGGGAACCCCTGACCCGACGGGTCACGGCGCAAGTAAGGCTCCTGGCAGTTGGTGGTCGCGCAGGGTGCCAGTGCAAGGCAGGTGCCAGTGTCACAGTGAGCGAGTGTGGGCATCACTCCACAGTAGTGTGGTTAGTGCACAGTGAGACAGATTTCGGCAAAGTGAGACAGTGCAAGTGATGTTGTAGAAACCATGCCCGTACCGCCATCCTCGCCCTCCGTGGGCACAAGGTACTCCACCTACAGTTCTTACCGTAGTCCGTCCTCGTCCTCCTACTTGGGACGCACCACCTCCCTCGATCGCACCCCGTACACCACCACCAGTACCTATGGAAGCACCTACTCCAGCAGTGCCTACGGTGGGTACAGCAATTACTCAAGTAGTAAATATTCACTTCCGCCGCGACCCTCTTACTCGGCGTCGTCCGACACGTATCGCAGCAGCCGCAGCTTGCGCCAGTCCCCGGCGAGGCCTGCCTACTCGAGGATTAGCTCCGACTCACACCTGGAAACGTCATCGCCATCGTCGTCATCGTCAACTTCTCGCTACACTTCTCGATATTTACGGGATTCATCTGCCTCTCGAGACTCCGGGTATGGATCGCGCTTCACCTCGCGAGATCGCTCTGTCGACTATGTCAACGGTAACTCTTACGACACGAGCCACTTCGGGGCGACGCCTTCTTCCTACGCCAGCAATTACCGTTGGGAGTCCCTCCACAAGAATAAGACAGAGGAGAGCGACCTCACTAGTCAGAACGGCGACGCAGAAAAGGTGAGGATAACTGACCGAATCCGAGCCTTCGAGACGCGCACTCCGGCCAGGGAGAACGGCCTGGGCCTGCTGGCAGGGCGGGAGAGCCTCACCTCCTCCCGTGACTACGCCTCTGCTTCAAGTCGAGTCACCACAGGGCGGGATAGCAGCGTGACCCGCCGTCGCGGTGCCGTCCTCTCCACTGACACTTCCTCCCGCTCTCCATCCGCCCATAAGACCTCCACTGAAAACATTCTGAGGGAGAGTCGCGATGGGAGCAGCAGCAGTACCAGCACCACCAAATACGAAGGAGCGGAGGGAAGGCGGCCCTCGGTGACGGAACTGTGTAGGAAGTATGACACCAACCACAACGTGACCAACGGCGTGGGTCGACAGGATGATGAGGGGGAGGGCAGTGATGGCAGTGGGTACTCAAGCGAGGCAGCTCACCGGGCTCTGGACATCTCGTCTATCACCTCAACTCGCAAACGTACCGACGCCTCCTCCCTCAGTGACCGTACAGACTCCCCCACCACCCTCCGCCTCGATTCTTCAAGCAGCGGCCGCGTCAGCTCGCCTGTGTCCGTGGGCAAAGACTCCCCCGCCAAGAGCCGCTTGGATTCCCCAGCGCGCTGCCGTCGGGATTCCCCCAGCAGGAGGCGAGTGGATTCCTCTGGCGACAGGGACGGCCGCTCCTCCCCTCTCGTCAATGGGGTATTAGATAAGGTATGTGACGCCAATGGTTCCTTGGCGCTTTCCTCTCCCCATCATCCTCACCCTCTGCTCTCCTCACTCCCTTCACTCTCACCTCCTTTATCCTATTCGTAACTCCCTCATTCCTCATATCTTCACTCTCTCTTACACCACAGTTCCCTCTTCATTCCCACCCTTTCCTCCACACCGCAGCCTTCATTCCCATCTTCTTTGCCTCTCCATCAACACACCCTATTTCCTGCTCCTCCCTTTCTCCTCCATCACCCACGCTGTGAAGTAAATATTTCTCAGGCGTGGGAGGAAAAAAAAAAAAGAGAGAATGTGAATTTTTGCAGAGACTTTTTCTTATCGAGGACATGAAACTGGATACGTCTCGCCTCCAAAACCGTACTTTCCCCCAGTGTCCTCGGGGTGAGGGAGAGACGCGCACTCTCCCCCACCTAAAGTACCCACTCGGTTTCTCATCCTCCATTGCACGACGTAAATAGCTTTTGTGTCACACTAATGAAATTCAGCGACGTCCAGTTCAATGCACGCATGCACAAAAAAGAAAAAAAGAAAAGAAAAAAGAGAAGGAGCAGCTTCAGACCGCCGGTACCTACACACAGAAGAGAAAGAAGCCTGTGTTTATTCTTTTCCTTTCTTTGGTGTTTCCCTTAGTTTCCTGTAACAAAATCGAACTGCCTCAGAAAAATGAAAACCAGGGTAACACCAGTCACATTTTTTTTTCTGCTTTGTGGAATTAATGCAAGTTTTAAAATTTACTGCAACATTTTACAATTATTTTTACCATGGTCTTGGTTTGGCAGCCTCCCCAGCCTGCTGGCCTGCGGGAGGAGAGTATCTTGGCCGGGAGGGTGTGTACGTAGTCAACCGATGAGAAGAAAAGGCTGAGGCAACATGGCGTGTGTGTTGTTTCAGTAAGTACGTCACAGAATGACGCTGACCTGCGCGGCGTGGCCCGTGTCAAGTGTATCGCGTTGCAGCCAAACACGTCCTGCGCTGCATCACCGCTGTGTTTCATCTTGGTTCCGGCCACGCCACTGCCGCACACTTCACTTGCACGCTGGTTAATCTTACTCCTCACGAATTCCCGAACACAGTTTGTACCTTGCAGTATATCACGGGAAAAACACCCACCCAGTCACACTCACTCACACACACACACACACACACACACACACACACACACACACACACACACACACACACACACACACACACACACACACTAACAAATTATGTATATTAGTGTGTATATACTCGTAAAAAACAGCAATGATGATGACAGCAGGCAAATTATATCACTGAAACATCTGGAAATCGCCTCAGCACAGCAGCTCAAACACCTTTACGTCATGTTGCAAGGAAAGTGATGCGTAACGAGGCTTTCATACATGTACTCAGATGCGTCGCTTCGTACATAAATAACTAGATTTTCATTAAAGGCTCTGAAGAAGAAGTAGAACAATGAAACAGCAGAAATATACTTCTCGTAATACTATTCTTTTGTACAATTAATTGCCCTTTTTATATTACTGTCGTTTGTTGCCCTTATAGCCAGAAATTCTTACAACATACAAAGAATAAAATAAATAAATTGCACCAAATTATGATGATTAATTAAACGGCACTGACAAAGTTATAAGTAAATTCCATTTTCCAAATTTTCAATAGGATTCTAGTTTCTGGAAAGGTAAACTAAAATAAAAAACAAAACAAAAATAAATTAATAAAAAAAGATATCATCCAGACCACCACCCTCGGTATTAACTGGCTTCTAGATGTCAATACAGTAACCCAACACGTGTAGGTCCAAAGGAATCGGGACATGCAACCGTAACGTTACCCTTCCTCACGCGTCGATGGGCAATTCAGAATTTAAAGATTCCCAACACCGTGCTATTCTAGTGAGCTCGACCTTTTGGAGCCCATTCTGGTGCTCCGCGATGTATCTATTAGCGACATGCATGAACTGCTAACACTTCCGTGACGACGGGAAATAATATTGATGGTTGAAATATGATGCTGGTGGCGTGACTGTACATGAACATATATAGAAATTGTTTTATTTCTTTATATTCTTGCTGGCCTGCTTATACAAGTTTATTGAGGTACGATTTTACACACACACACACACACACACACACACACACACACACACACACACACACACACACACACACACACACACCAAATCAGTGTGTCCAAGATGACTTCACAAGCGATACACTTGACTACTACCATATCTGTTCATTATAATATACCAGGAACAAGTGAACCAAATTGAACAGGCCACGCCTAGCAGGATGCCTGGGGCCGGTATTACAGGAGCCTGTTTGTGTGTGCATGGCAGTCTGCGGAAGAGGAGGTAAGCGTCATGGCGGCCGACAGCTGCTCCTCTTAGTGACGGGGAACAGTCTGCCGGCCGGCAAGACGCCACTCCGCCTGACGTGTTGACTGGAACTTATCGTGTCGCCGGAGAAGCACGCTCAAGTGGCGGGGCGTCTCTGGTGTTGCCTGACGGAGGTGGTGCATCAATTGGCCGTTTATCCCGCAGCCCAAGGTACGAGGGGAGATAGAGGCCGGTTACAACGGGACCCGAAGTCGGTATCGAAGAGATCGAGTGAAGGAGCGAGTAGCGGAGAGGCTGAGCCGCGAGGTAACGTGTTCTTGCTGACCCTCGAAGCCTGAGTTCTGCTTTCACGCACCTGCTCACAGCCCGCGAGACTAACGTTGTTACCTGGTAGCTGTTTGATAGCCACCCTCCCTAACGCAGCTAATCTTTCCTCTAGAATAGAGCTAATGGCTGAGTGGAGCTCTCATAGATGACGTTTTTCTTAGACTAACTCTATAGTGAGTCCTATATCAGGTGCTGGAGGGGTGACGTTACCCTGACCTAAGAGCGCCTGGAGGGATACAGTGCCGCTGGAACTTTATAGTCTTTTTCAAGTTTTGTACATGCTTTTTTTATGTAGATCCAGACATTTCTCGTTATGGAATCTTGGTACATTCTTGCTTCAATAATTTTCCATACGCATGTTACGTGTCGCTGTGATGGTTCTTGGACTGCTGTAAGTTTGTTCTGCTAGGATGAAATGTGTTAAGGTAAACATTAATTTTGGAAGCATTACTGAATTTTGTAACAATCTTGTCTCCGGCAACACAGGGAAGGCTTGTGCTTGCCGCGATGTGCTGATCCTCTTTCTTCCATACATTTGTTTTTATGGCCTTATTCCCTTCTCAGAACACATCAGGTACAAAGCCGCCCCTATTGCACTGTGGCTTTGGGTACTAACCTTTCTGGGTAGATTTAGCGAGGTACTTACAATGAGTGACAGGTGAGGCAGGTGAGAGGGGATCGAATAACTCAAATTTCCTACCCCTCGAATATTCCAATGTTTTATAAATAATATTTCCTATGATAAATTAGGTTAGGTAAATTTTTCCAGTCGACGTTCCACCGATAAGATTTCCTTCCACAATAATACTCCCAGTGATGGGTTAGGTCTGGTTAGATTAGGTTGCTGGAATTTACCCTATGGGAGAAATAAATGTTGATAAATTTACGTTGGTGAGAAAAGAATAGACAACAACCATTTCGCAAGACATTACAATATTTCACTATTATTATTATGACCACCATTACATAAAGCCACTGTGAACTATAGGAAAATTAATTAGGTATACCTCTTTATCTAACAAAGAATGGGACAGCCCATTACACTCATGTGTGACATTGTACAGTACCATTGTTAATATCACGTCATACTACACCGGAAACACTGTACACAAAGAAACTTACGTACACCTCTTCATGTAAAAAGAGATAAGTCATAACACCTTGCGTGACATTACAGTGTTCTACCGAGAATATTATGAACAATACGTAATCTTACACCAGGGTCACTTTGTACTAGGAAACTTCTGTACACTCTCTACTGGCGGGAAGCGTGCCTCGGGTTTTCCGCTGGTCATTGGTGTCCCAGAGGCGTGACAGCAGCAGGAAGGAGGGCACGGTGCTGGTGGTTGGCCAGGGGGAGCCGACAGCCGGGTTGGGGTCCGGTGGCTGAGTTAAAAAACAAGTGTATTCTTGGGTACCTCTGGTAGTGTGCCAACGTGTGAGACGCTGCCCTGTGCCACCTCCAGCCGTGCCCCATATAGCTCCTGCCCTGACCACTCACTGCACGTCTCTCTCTCTCTCTCTCTCTCTCTCTCTCTCTCTCTCTCTCTCTCTCTCTCTCTCTCATGCAGTAGGTACATGTACATATTTATATTTTTACAAGAAAGAGAAAATGTAAGCAGCGCCACGAAGCACGAAGGTCGCGGGGAGTGAACCATTACAGGGCGTCTACCCTTCTCTCTCAGACCCGTATTCGTATTCAGAAACGCTTTGCTCACTCCCCACAACTATTTTCATATGCCAGAGAGATGATTAGCCGGTTCTAGTTACTAAAGTAGATATGTTGTTATTCTGTCACTAGAACCATAGAATCATCTTTTAAAAATCCTTGTAACTATAACAAGAGCCTATTGAAAGCAATGCGGATACAGTGCAAAAGTGTGACTCTCCTTCATTATATTAAGTAGTGTTTAATTTCTTTTCTACTTTCCTATCATTTCCTTTCTGTGAATGTGTACCAGCAAGATTCATAATACAATAGTTCTTTTGTCTTCCTACTTTCCCCTCGTCGTAATGTTTTCCTGCAGCGAAATGTGTGGCGCAGCACTAGCCTGGCTTTCCTTTACGTCTTGGCCGTTGTGCATTACCACACATCAGCTGTGCTCGGAGGAAGGGATCAAACACCCATAGACTTGATGAATGCCTACCAGTTTCGAGGGAGAAGTGACTCGTGACTATTCCTCTCCGTCTCTGTCCTTCTGTCATTCTCTTCTCTCGAAGAGTAGATGTTACAATTTTCAGGTTATGTAAGGGATGTTACGAAATATGTTTTAATCTCATTCATACTTATTTATGTTGTGTTTGCGAGTGGTGGATGTTACGTTATCAACTCAAGTCTCATTGATAGAAAGTGATAACGTCACAGATTTTGAAGCCTGACTGAAGTACCTGTTCACACACACACACACACACACACACACACACACACACACACACACCGCGTAGTGTAGTGGTTAGCACGCTCGACTCACAATCGAGAGGCCCGGGTTCGAGTCCCGGCGCGGCGAGGCAAATGGGCAAGCCTCTTAATGTGTGGTCCCTGTTCACCTAGCAGTAAATAGGTACGGGATGTAACTCGATGTAACTCGAGGGGTTGTGGCCTCGCTTTCCCGGTGTGTGGAGTGTGTTGTGGTCTCAGTCCTATGAGCTCTGAGCTCGCTCCGTAATGGGGAAGACTGGCTGGGTGACCAGCAGGCGACCAAGGAGGTAAATTACACACACACACACTTCTCAGATTTCTGATACATTTTCTATAAGTTATCCCTTTAATGTTTTCTGTAGGTGGCGTTCGTGTCTTTCTTACAACCTTAGACTTTATTCTCCAACTTTTGGTGTCTTATGCTGACAACTTTTAACAGGCTGTTGTGAGTGCGAGTTGGTTAGCTTTTCAACGGTACTGTCATGATTGTAGTAACTTTTCAATAAGAACCATGTATGACCAATAGGGAAGAAACAATTATGAGAGGCTTCAAGAGGGTTTTCGTAACCCTAGTAATAGTTCAACAAGGAACATTCCTCACTAACAGAAAGAGAAGAAAAAGAAAAACCACACATGATAACTCAGCCAATCGTCACTGTGGTCTTTGAAAACAATCTTGGTAAGGGAAAGATGTGCTTATAGTTATGATAACTTCGACCGCCACTGCTTCTTCTCAGCTTCATATTCTTGTGAAAGTTTGTAAGAGGATGTTGAAAGGCTACACTTACAGCAACAAGTGCCATGGAATGTCGCTAAATTTTTTTTCAGTGTCTCTAGTTTAACTTGTGATGAGTCAATGCGCTTGAAGTTGATGAAAAAATGACATTTAGTACTATCAGTGAAAGGGTTTACATCTTAATTAAATATCTAGTAAAGCTGTTGCGTACTTGAAGTTTATTTTGAGTCAAACTGCCTGACGTTGCTGGAATAAAACACCACGTACAACAAGCCCCATATTGAGGAACACTTCCCTCTCTCACCGAAACCATTTTCAAAGACCATATAGACGATTAGCCGAGTTCTAAAGAGTATTTTCCTGTTAATAAGGTAGGAAACTTGTTAATATGTAACTAGAATTACAGAAACATCCTTAAAAACCGTGTCACTTCAATAGAAGCCCTTTGAAATAATAGTGAAGGTGCAGCGCGGAAGTGTTTCAGAATATGGGCCCAAAGTCACAAGATTAAATGCTACGGGTGATGCACTCCCCACTCTTAGATTTTCTCCTTCGGGTCACTGCACTGATGGAGTTGCGTCATTCATTACGTGAAGCTCAGATGCGCAGGTGAATTTTAGCGCCTCGCTCGAGTTCCCTTTAAATCTCACCACGTGCGTTAATCTACTCACATCCGCCCCTCTTCGGTGTGACCTTGGCAGCACACGTACGTTCTTGTTCTGGTCCAGTACGTCACAAGGAAGTCATTGCTCTCTCTGTGCTGATGTCAAATTTCATGGTTGTGTTATTAGATTTGGTCTTATTAGTAGTTCTACATTTGTTTTTTTTCATTTTGCATCATCATTAACTTCCTGTTCTTATTTCTCTCGCTGTTCTTATTATTGTTCTTCCTGCTTTGTCCATCATCATCATCATTACCAGCTTTTTATTCAACTTCTTCATATTATTCCTATTATTATTATTATTATTATTATTATTATTATTATTATTATTATTATCATCATCATCATCATCATTATTACGCTACTTTACAATTATCACAATCATCACCATTGAACATCATCAATACGAGTGTCATCAGTATAAAGATTTTACAATATATTTTGTTACACTTTATCATCCATGTTCTCATTTTCTCTTGACGCTACGTGAGAACATTGCAAGCATTGCGTTTTCTTTTTGTTTTAGCTCTTACTCACACGATCTTTAATGGCAGATAAAATTTCTCTTTTTATTTCCTTCTTGTTTTCTGGCACACTCAACTATTTTTTAAAACTTGGTCACTTCGCATTACTAGCCCTTCAAGTCATGGGTTATTTCACTATTTTTTTCACCAGTATTTCTTCAGCTTTGGTTAACGTGCAACTTTATTATTCTCTCTCTACATATTATGAAATGCTATTATATGGGTCAGTAAGTAGAGAATAATAATAATAATAATAATAATAATAATAATAATAATAATAATAATAATAATAATACAAATATATCAATCGTTTTAGATTACAGAATTATGTAACGTACGTCTTTCTATTTAACAAGTATTGCTCTCTCGTAGTTTTTATATGTGTGCACCTTATCTTTATATGATTAGATGTCTTTTAAAGGTTCCTGATAATGCATACCTATTCATCTATCAGCCATCTTTCATCAGTGTACTTATATCAATCTGTTTTTCTATCCTTCTGTCTCGTCATCCACATCCACCATTAACATTCACTTTTCCTTTCTATTCATATCTATCTTAACTCCACCTGAGCCTTTACTGTTTGTTTTATACTAAACTTTTATCATATTCTTCCATCTTTATATATATTTTTTTCTTCTTGTCTAGCTAAGCCTTCACTATTTATGATCTATTTTCATATCAGTATCTAATAATCTTCAGAATATCTTTTTATCACGTAATTGTTGAGTCAAGTGTGAAACTTCCCTCTATCCAATCCTTTATTTTTTTTCCATCTATCTATAATTTTGAAGTTTTTACATATTTACACATTTATGATCAACTCTATTTACATTTTCTTTTTTTCTTTTTATCTTTCATTTGCACATCTTTGAATCAAACCAAACGTGAAACTCCACTTTTTTTTGTATATATTTATAATTTTCAAGTATTTTTTTTTATCTATTTATAATTTCAAAGTCTTTACACATTTACACATATAACATCAACTCTATTTACATTTCCTTTTCTCATTTAGTTTTTCATGAGGGCATCTTTTGAAATAAGAGCGTAAAATAAAAAATAAAAAATTAATCTATTTATAACTTTGAAGTCTTTACACATTTACACATTTATCACCAACTCTATTTACATTTCCTTTTTCTTTTATTCATTCATGAGCTTATCTTTAAAATCAAACCGAGCGTGAAATTATTTTTTTTCCTTCTTTATAGTGTCCGAGTCCTTCCCTCATCGCTTCATGGCTCTAGAACACATCCATCTCTCCTTTCCCTTTGTTCGCATCCACTTCAGCTTCATAAAACAGGCCGCCGAGACCCACGCCCCCCCTTATCCCTCGCGCTGCGCTTTATGGCACCATTCCATCACCTGGTGGCTCGGGTTACTGTCCTCCTTACTGCCCAACGTTTCCCCTGGCACTCTCTCTCTCTCTCTCTCTCTCTCTCTCTCTTGGTAGCTTATCATAAAATAGCCTCTTAAAGGTCTATTGTGGTTTTGTTCTTGCTTTGTTTGTTTCTTACTCTTTTCCTTTCCTTTTCTTTTCTTTTCTTCCTCTCTCCCTTTCTTTTCCTTTCTTTCTTTTTTTTTCGGCTTAAGTATAAGTCTCTCTCTCTCTCTCTCTCTCTCTCTCTCTCTCTCTCTCTCTCTCTCTCTCGTTATGTCATCATTGCCGTTGTTGAAACTTGTGACGTCGAAATATCTATCAATCAACCAATCAGTGAATCTCTCTCTCTCTCTCTCTCTCTCTCCCCGTGATAGTGCAGGTGTCTGATAGAATCTAAATCGATGAAATGCATTTACGTAATGAGAATTGAGGAGGTTGACGCACCAAGATTATCAGGGCGCCGCCACATACTGCTCCATCAGGCAAAACGAGTCGTCCTTATTCTATGAGTTCAAATCAGCCAGCCTTGTTCTGCCAAATGTGACGTCACGTGACCCCGATGTGGTGGCGCCTTTTAAAGCAATGGGTCACTCAGCAATCTGTCAGACGGCTTGTGATTCTGTGACGTAAGTGTATCAGTCACTACACACCCAGTCTGGTAAAGGGCTCGTGATTTTTTTTTTTTCTATAACGTAGGCATGTGTTGTGCTGTAGGTTTTAGGAAAGTCTTACAGCGCTAGGCTTTACTATACTATGTTCCTTTGTTTGAGGTATCTTAATATATTCATCTATACCTACCCACTAATAACAGGCCAGCATACTGAGACGCTGCATTCTCTCAAGGACTAAGTTCAGTGGTCAGAAAGTTAAGTAATCGGACCTTCACGGATCTTACCCTACCCAAACCCACGTAAAATGCAGAATCCTTTTTTAAACTATCACAGCTGCACAATCCTAATAACTTCCACTTCATCCCATTAGAGTAAGACTAGTAGAACCGTGTAACTACTGTCCTCAAGTCCTGTCTCTGTTATCTGTGTCAAAATGCGGTCACACGTTGATGTTACAAAAGAAACTAAGGAAAGATGCTAGAAAACCTCAGGAATACACTCGTTGTTCTGATAGAGAGAGAGAGAGAGAGAGAGAGAGAGAGAGAGAGAGAGAGAGAGAGAGAGAGAGAGAGAGAGAGAGAGAGAGAGATTAATCATTCTAGGTTATCATGAGTAAGGTCTTCTAGGTGATAACAAGTTCCTCTTTTTAGTCTTTGGGCTGAGAGAGAGAGAGAGAGAGAGAGAGAGAGAGAGAGAGAGAGAGAGAGAGAGAGAGAGAGAGAGAGTAGGTGTGATCGTTCATGTATGACTGATATTCCTGGCTGGTGAGGAATGCGGGAAGTGCGTGCAGTCTGCTTTACATAATTCGCAAGTTTGTTTTTCATTTGGTTACTAAGAAACAAAGTGAGCAAGATGCGTGGAGGAATGTGCGATGAACTGACCAATTTTCACGTCCCCCTGTCCTTTTTTTTTTTTCTTTCTTTTTCAGGTGTGTGTGTGTGTGTGTGTGTGTGTGTGTGTGTGTGTGTGTGTGTGTGTGTGTGTGTGTGTGTGTGTGTGTGTGTGTGTGTGTGTGTTTTAAGAGGGATTAAACAGGAATGGATGGGTGAAATCAACTAATTCCTTCCTTCATAAATAAAATGTTATAATGCACTAGTGTAACATTGTCTATCTGTCTTATCTTATCCAATTACGAAAGAAAATTAAGCACTATTGAACTCCCAGAATGGCAGATAAAACAAATAAAAAGTAAATGTGACAAATCTCAGTACGTACTCTACATTTATCTATAGTTGTCAGCTTAAAACTCTAAAGCAGCACTGTGAAGAGATGTGTCGTTATTTATTTATTTTTTTATCAATAGTAAAGTTAAATATACAGTGTTTTTATTTTTTATGTAAGGTGGCTGCAGAGGACGAACAGGACGAAGAGAGGCGGAGGAGGAGGAGGAGGAGGAGGAGGAGGAGGAGGAGGAGGAGAAGGAGGAGGAGGAGGAACCGCGTGTGAGTCCATTAATAACAGATTAAACTTACACCATCTGACTCCATGTACTCTTACCCAACCGTATCCTTGAGAAAATAAGAACGAAAAAAAAGAATAATAATAAAAAAAAAAAAAAAAAAAAAAAAAAAACACCGGAGTATATGAGGAGGAACACTACAATAACACTCGTGGATGATAATGCACACTATTAGGGTTTTGTATATACGAGTAGTCTTAGGCTTCGTAATCTATTGGTGTGTGTACGTATGTATATGTAACGATAAAGATTAGTCGTGTGTGTGTGTGTGTGTGTGTGTGTGTGTGTGTGTGTGTGTGTGTGTGTGTGTGTGTGTGTTTGTTTTCACGCGTTCATATTTCTCGCTAAAAAAAAAAGGAAGAGAAGACTAAAAAGAAATTCCAACAGTCAGTGTGTGTATGTGTACGTGACACTTGGAGTTCAGGTGATCGGTAAAGTCAGTAAGAATCATCAAGAGTCATCGGTGGGGTCCAAAGAGCTTTTTACCGGTAATGTTCCCCATCCGTGCGTGCTGCAGTCTCAAGGTCACCTATCCTCCTTCCCTCACCTTCCTGCGCCGAACCCAGGATGCAGGCAGCGTGCAGGGCCGCCACACACGCAACCTGCACGAGCGCCCTAATTTTTCTCCTCCGTGTGTGTGTGTGTGTGTGTGTGTGTGTGTGTGTGTGTGTGTGTGTGTGTGTGTGTGTGTGTATTGCTGCCTCTACGTGTAGGAACGATATGATTTTCCGCTCCTTAAATGCTGTTATTGTTATTGTAACCTACTTTTCCGGCCTCACGTTCTCTGTCTGAAGTGAGTCCCACCTTAACTGTCAAGATTGTCCCTTACTAGTAGTAGTAGTAGTAGTAGTAGTAGTAGTAGTAGTAGTAGTAGTAGTAGTAGTAGTAGTAGTTCAGCTCTCTTAAATATAAAACGTATTTAAGGTTTTGATTCGTCATCAAATTCGCGCTCTTCTTAGAATAAAGGAACACAAGAGTCTCCTTTGTTCTCAATTCGTAACCAGGTCGTAATAGGTGAAGGGAGGGAGGGAGGGAGGGAAGGAGGGAGGTAGAGAGGTAGGGAGATAGAAACAAGCCAGAGGAAGGAGGAGTGCCAAGAAGGAGGAAGAGATCGGGAAGAGGGACAGAAGTTAGGGTTAATGGTATATACGATTGGATAGAGATGATGTAGGAGAGAGAGAGAGAGAGAGAGAGAGAGAGAGAGAGAGAGAGAGAGAGAGAGAGAGAGAGAGAGAGAGAGAGAGAGAGAGAGAGAGAGAGAGAGAGAGAGAGAGAGAGAGAGAGAGAGAGAGAGAGTTAAGAAATAATATGGAAGTTTGGAGGTGAAAGAGGAAGGTGGAGGAAGAGGAAGTAAAGCTTAATAGAGGTGAAGAGAGAGAGAGAGAGAGAGAGAGAGAGAGAGAGAGAGAGAGAGAGAGAGAGAGAGAGAGAGAGAGAGAGAGAGAGAGAGAGAAAATACTACTGAAGAAACTAAAACGAATGCAAATTTTCTAGAGGAAGAGTTTGACGAGGTTACCTGAGGAACTTCAAGGGAACAGTTCAGAAAGGTGAGAGAGGAAGAGAGACTTAAAGATAGGATATAGTGATGCTGTGGGAGGGGGTGGTGGCGCAAGGGAGACTTGGGGGATTGTACCAGTGTGAGGGGGAGGGTAAGGGAGTGCTGAGGGGGCGATGAGGGTGCCAGGGGATCTCAAGGACAGTGGTGGCGTCGTGACTCTTACATAACGGAGGGGTTAAAGGGGAAATGGTGCCCCTCCCCTTCCCTACCTTCCTCTCCCTCATCCTCCCTCAAGTTAAGAGATGTTTGATATGAGTGCTATTGTTAAATGCTACTGCTGTTGATGCTGCTGCAATTACTTCTAGTACTACCACTGCTACCGTTAGTGTTGTTATTGCTACTCCTGCTACTACTATGACTTATCACAACTACTATTATGACTTCGACAACTACTACTACTACTACTACTACTACTACTACTACTACTACTACTACTGCTGCTGCTGCTGCTACGTACTACTACTACTACTACTACTACTACTACTGTTAATGTAATATTCACACTATTACAGTAATAAGTTCTCGTAGTCTGGCGTTCATAGTAGTAGTCCATTGTTATAGTCTTCGAATAAAAAAAATCCTGCTAATACGTCAAGTCAAGGTTCTTCTTTTGTAATGTGGAAATACCATCTTCGAGGCGTTTTCATTTGTCATGTTGTTTTTCTCGCTCCACCAGCAGGCGTGGAGTGTGTGTGTGTGTGTGTGTGTGTGTGTGTGTGTGTGTGTGTGTGTGTGTGTGTGTGTGTGAGGAACATGTTTCAGGCAGTTATGGATTTTCTGATTATGCAGCAACATTAATTCTACATAAAATATGAGTACACGAGCTACGATCTACTCAGCATAAAGGGGAAAAGTCCTGCAACAAGGTTCACACTCACTCAGTCGACTGGTCGCGCGGTGGACGTTACGCAACCGTGAAGGTGTGTTGATGTGGTTACGTCAGGTGGGGGAGTACCCGGTGAAGTATGACGTCACGGGTGTTTGATGCTGTAGGGATAATAAATGTCTAGGTTATAATGTTGTTCTGTACTAATGTGTGTGTGTGTGTGTGTGTGTGTGTGTGTGTGTGTGTGTGTGTGTGCGCGCGCTCCCACGTCACATGTAGTACAAGTGTATGTGTGTGTGTGTGTGTGTGTGTGTGTGTGTGTGTGTGTGTGTGTGTGTGTGTGTGTGTGTGTGTGTGTGTGTGTGTGTGTGTGTGATATATATAAATATATATATATATATATATATATATATATATATATATATATATATATATATATATATATATATATATATATATATATATATATATATATATATAAGGAGCACATGAAGAAACGTTCTCACGGGCTGGTGAATAAAAGTATTAGTGGAGGGGGGACTGAGGGCTGCTGATGGAATGTGAAAAGATAGACCCCGCCCCTGGTGACCTGCCAAATGCCGCCAGATGAGGCCGGTGTTAGAAGTGTTAGGTGAAAGTGCTCTTCACAGTTGCAATGTTGTAGGTATAACTTTGTTTCATGTGACTGCCGCTTTTACTTTATTCTTCACGTAGATGCACACATTTACTGGTTGTGTCACGACAGAACAAGCAGGCGTGGATAATAGAAGAAGTGTGTGTTGTGTGAGCGCGGGCAGCGGGGAGTGATAACAGCTGTGAGTGGAGTAGTGGTGGTGGTGGTGGACTGGTGGTACTGGGCAGTACTTGCTAGACTGTGTTGCGTGTAGTGCGGTGTCTGTTCCACCTCCATCCCATTTTTTTTATTAAGACTACCATCACATCGTTTTAGTGACTGTTTACTTTTTTTGTTAGTGTTACCTGATACACACACTTAACTTCCGCTATATTAGAACGTAAACAAGTGTTAATGAATCGGGAATACAAGTTATGGAATGTGAACTGTTAGCAGCATCATTACGCAAGTGAACGCAGTGAAGATTTCCTAAGAAGATGGAATGAGGAGCAGGACAACATTAACTCACTCTTACTGATACCCACCGCTACACTGACTGCACGACAACCAAACACCTACACAGTTAGCAAGTTACTCGCCAGCCAGCCAACCCAGCCCACTGCAACTTACCGTAGTCGTCCTCATTCCTTTGAATCCATCTCCCAACAACTCAAAATGGTCAACCTGAGTTTTCTTCTGTGTTTCTCGGAGGGAGGAAGCAAGTACAAGATCTCCAACTCAATGAAAGAGTTACCGCAGCCTGACGTGTCTCTTGATCGGGAGAGGGATAATGACATCTTGTACAGAGTAAGTTTGAAAGACTCTTGTCATCACAGTAGCCTTTAAATATCCACTAGTATACATAAGTCATTTGTAAGAAGTCAAGATAAGCGTGATGTTTTGATAAGATGCCTGTACTTTTATCACAACTGTAGTGGCCTCCTTCTACTACTGTGTGTGTGTGTGTGTGTGTGTGTGTGTGTGTGTGTGTGTGTGTGTGTGCGCGCGCGCCATTAACGTGATCATTTTGCTGGCGTGTTTATGAGTACTGCAGCGGGTTTGTGTGTGTGATTAATCCAGTTTTTTTTTTTTTTTTTTTTTTTTTTAGTTTGAAAGGTTTAGGATGGAAATGTTCAAATATTTATTGTTTATGTTACTGTTGTTTTGGGAGTAAATATTGTTTGTTTGTGAAATGATTACTGGTGACAGCTATTAATACAGAACGATAAATATCAACCTATCAATTATGTGACATTTCAGAGAGAGAGAGAGAGAGAGAGAGAGAGAGAGAGAGAGAGAGAGAGAGAGAGATTGCAGAGGGTGGAAAAAAAAAAAAGGCAAAAGAAGGTTGCTGTGAAGGTGCGGGGAGGGGGAAGGAAGGAAGGAAGAAAAAAAGTCTGCACATAATAGTAATGTAAGCTCACGCAAGAAGAAAAAAAAATCCAGCCAAGCTGAAGCCCAGCAGAGCTAAGCATTATTTATTACTATGATTAAAGCCTGGTAAGCCTGGCGCACGCAAAGTGTGTCAAGGACTCGTCTGACGTCTTGCCGCGCCGCGCAAGGCCACTACTGCCACGATGCGCGGGGTGAGGGAGGGGCGGGACGGGGACGGGGCTGCTGAGAAGGGTAAGGATGAAGCCCAAGGAGACTAGATGAAACCCTTTGGTAGTGTTCACAGTGAAGGTGGTTGAGGATGACCGTGTTGTCCTTGGCTGTATCTAAAAAGGTCTTTGTGAAGATAAGGTGTAGTAGTCTAGGCCAACAGTAACTCCTACGTGAGAACTGAACGTGTAGGATGGCACTGAAACTTTCTCCTCAACTATGCACGAAAAAAGAGAGAGAAGAAAATGCTGATGGGAAAAAAGGGGGTGGTGGTGGAGCTGAAATAAATAGATATCGGATGTCAGGTATAGTAGTCAGGTCTGAGTCATGCTGCAATGAATAGCAGACGAGCCCTATTCAGGTTTATTGTTTGTTTAGTTCACTGTCATGAGTCATCAACACAATCACTGACAGCAGGAGTGCCGGCGGGAATCAGGTGTGGTCCTGACGCAAGTGTTGTTACGGTAATGTATATATTGGTCTTGTACGTCACCTATACTGTATGTATGTTGATAGGGGCGATCAGCTGAGTCAGGCACGATCCACGTCTTGATGTCATTAATTAAGCTTTGCCGGCATAGTCATTTGGTCCATTCTTGCTTGTTGTTACAGCATAAATTTCTCAGGTGACGATTGATAACTTGTGTTAATTCTCAGCTGCTTGTCTGTATTAATCAACATATTTGGCCGTCAGATATCTGTAAACATAATGAATAGTATATGTTTGTTTACACGTGTTGGTCCTGGCATTGGCTGGGGGCGGAAATATACACAAGTTCCGTTTGATGGCGGTAGCACCTTGGGGTGAACTGTGGACTCAATCTAACGAAGCCACGTGCCGCATTAATTATAACGTTATGGAACGAAGCGGAAGTGTTGGATGGCGGAAGCAAGAGAGAGAGAGAGAGAGAGAGACGCCCCTTCCACCACTACCGGGTTACGGTTAACCTTCTCAGAGGGACGCTGCTGCTGCTGCGGCCACTACGCGGAAGTTTTTGCATCACCCCGATTGCATGACATCACGTGACCATTGTAGGTGTAGGATTGGTGGACGCCCTTCCCTGCGGTGCCTGTGTTTCTGCACCAACTTACTCACCCTCCCTCGTTCCTCCATCTCTTGCAGTCACCGATATATCCGTAGTGGCCACACCTCTCTTCCCACTCTCTGTAATCATCCGGCATCACGTCAACACAAGGGTCGAGGCAGTAAAGGAATAAAGGTTTCAAGGAAGGATAGTATTGGGCAATGGGGGTTGTATTAAATGGCGATACTTGGCAGTGAGCCGGGCCTACATTCCATTCAAGTTGCCCATTCGAGCATATTTTGGGGCTTTACGGAGAAAAATATCAAAACGAATGTAGTTTTTTTTTTTTCAGAATCGGGCTAAAACACTGATTGTTGTCTCCTTATCAATTTTTGTTCTTATATGCATCACTAAAAGGGGATTAACTGATCTTATAGCTAGCAGGAAACTAATGATAATAAAAATGATAATCGTACAGCATCCAGAAGACCTTGGGAAGATCTTGACGTGGTTTTAACTATGACAGAGGGATGGTGGCCGCATTAATAAAAACATTCGTATAATTACACAACACCCCTTCTTGAGAAAATAAAATTAAATAAACAATACCAGCAGCAGCAGCAACGACAATAATAAGTCTATAAACAATTGCACTGAAAGCTTTACTATACACTCCCAATCACTCAACTATACTGTATACAACATCCGAATGAACACAAAAGTAAATACAAAAACTAACTAGGCAAGGAAATTCCACAATATTGCAATAAAACATTCAAACAGCTGCGTGATAAGCCGACGCTGTGTGACAATTAACGCCCAAGAATGCATACGAAAGGGTTGACTCAAGATAAGATTACACTAAAGGCGATAAAAACTAGGAAAAAGAAAACAACAACATGACGCAGTAAGAGAGGATAGCGAGCACCTCACTACCACCTGGCGCCCTCCAAGCATCTCCGTGACCCCGGGGAGCCAGGCAGCGGGCGGGAACAGGTTAGGTTAGTGGGAAAGGTGATCAGAGCGGGGCGGGCATGGGGGTTGGCAATGGGATAGGGGTGGCCGGAAAGAATGGGGCCTTGCTCTAGTTGTTATTTCGGTCAAGGTCACTCATATATATGCGGTATTCTCGTATATTCACCATGTTTATGTATGTGAGCATACGGTATTGTTTCTGAATAACATGTATATCTACTGCAGGAACAACGGTAATAACTGTGACAAAAACAACAACTACAACAATAGCAAGAGCAGCAATACCAACACCACAGCTATTAGAAACATTAGCAACACCATCAGTATTATATCGCTGCCACCACCACCACCACCACCAACAACAACAACAACAACAACAACATCATCATCATCATCATCATCATCATCATCATCAGCAGCAGCAGCAGCAGCAACAACAACATTAGTACTATGCTCTGCTACCAACACCACCACCCCATATTGGACTGAGTTGGGAAAGACAGGGGGCTGCTACGACTGTTCTATGTTAATGTTTAGTTTAACGAAATACAGCCTTGCTATTTGACAGTCTCCATTAGGCTGGTAGGATTTCCTGACGCTGTTGTTGCCAGCCGTTGACTTCCACTCCAACTCATTCCCTCCCTCCCTCGTCACGACCTTCCATCGCCGCCTTCGTCCAAGTTTGTTACTCGGACGAAACAACTAACATGAATAAATGCATTGTTACTGACTCAAGTTTTGATCGTAATTAAAGGTTATTTATATACTTTGATCATCTATTGTTTCGTGATTAATTTATATCCCTTTGTTTAAAGAATAACGCTTTTTTATTCAAATTTTCTTTAGTTTTATTCTTTCGCTACCTATTCTTTTGACTCTCTCTCTCTCTCTCTCTCTCTCTCTCTCTCTCTCTCTCTCTCTCTCTCTCTCGTTGCCAGCCGCGCCGTATTAGACTTCTTTTATCATCGAACACTTTTATCATCCAGCTTTCCTTGCTCCGCCAATACAAGAGGGGGAAGGAGAGAGCGGCTGTGAATCTTGCCGCTTTTTCCTATTGCATAAAATGGTCACATAACTCCGCAACTGCATCCCGTAGCTGTCCGAGAAAGAAAAGCCATGCGTTCGAGTGTGTGGAGGGAAAGGCTTTTGGAATAGGAATGAGTGCGGTGTGAAAGGTGTAGACTGTTGTAATGGGCGATTTGTGTGAGTGAGAAGAGAGAGTGGTTGGTTTCATGTATGCATATGTATGGTGTGGTTTCTATGAAGAAAAAAGAAAGGAATACATAAAATAGACAAATAAATAGGTAGGTAACAAAATTAAGAAAAATAAAATAAGAATAAGAACAAACAAACGAATGAGTAAACAAAATAAGGTGAAATAAACGCAGTTATGAGAGGCAATATTTGTAATCTTCTGAACAAGAACTTAGTAAAACAGCGATTTCTTATCTTATGAACCCCTTCAGTACTGGGACACATTTTTACCTTGAGATTTGTGTACTATTAAACTATTCTGTTGACATTAGGAAGCGTTTAAAGAGATCACCACCACCACCACCACCACCACCACCATTACATACTACTATTTAGCTCTCTTTACTTTAACTTTTTTCGTGATCCCGAACACAAAATTAATTAAACAACTTTTCACAAATCCTCACTAATGTAATAAAACAAAGAATTAAACGTCATTATATGTACGTAATAGCTGCGAAAATCTGGTAATAGCTCCAAAAATGCGGTAATGAAGTTTTTTTTTTTCTTAGCTCAGACAAAGTTGCGAGATTAGTGAGAACCACGGAAGATGAAAGTCATGGTGAACTTTAAAAAATAAAATAAAAGACAGTTGGCCACTTGTTTGTGTTCTGATGATATTGTATTCTTGGCAAAAAAAAAAAAAAAAAAAAAAAAAAAAGGTCAAAGATAATCGTGTGTGTGTGTGTCATGTGATGTGACCACAACTTCAATAGCACCAGTGAAGTTGTAAGAAGTCATTAAACCATTACGTGACAGTCACTACAGAATAGACTCATTTCCATCTGGCATCTCTATTTATAAGTGTGTGTGTGTGTGTGTGTGTGTGTGTGTGTGTGTGTGTGTGTGTGTGTGTCACTGAGAGAGAGAGAGAGAGAGAGAGAGAGAGAGAGAGAGAGAGAGAGAGAGAGAGAGAGAGAGAGAGAGAGAGAGAGAGAGAGAGAGAGAGAGAGAGAGAATTTTCAAATGTAACCACACTATCCCAACTGGTTTCAGCAGGCTAGGGTGAGTGCTATTAGGATTTTCATGCGCGTGTGCTTGATTCTGGGGATGGTTTATCTAGAATTTTGCGTTTCTTCATTTTTAATCAGGAAGAAAATAATATCCATGGGAATATGAACAGTCATCTCTTTGACGTTCGACAACATTCTTAATGAGAATAAAAAAAAAAAAAAAAGAATCCACCGCTTAAGCTTGTCATGCTGTTAAGAATTACGATTCATTTTTTTTTTTATCTATTTACATATTAATTTGTTGAGGAGTCCGCAAATAAGAGAAAATATTAATGTGGAATAATGTGTTGTGCAATAAGGGGAGACTAAACTGTGTGTAGCCGAAAGGGAGTGCTTAAGTAGTAAGTATTTGATGTTTTCGTGCTACAAGTAAGCATAGTGGTATTGTTCTGATGCACGAAGTGGCGATTAAGAGAAAACAATAGTTCTGATGTAAATATATCGATTAAAAGAAGTCTGGAATTTAAAGGATTCCATAAAAAGACAAACCAAAAGCTAAAATCAACTGCAATAACAATATAATAATGAATAAATGTATTAACCTCTTCAATACTGGGACACATTTTTACCATGAGTTTTGAGTGTGTTTAGTCGATTTTATTTACATTAGTAAGGTTCTATGGAGGTCAGAAGGTTAATGGTCCTGAATTTTCACTATTTGAAATCCCACATGAGATTCCAAAACTGTATAAAATCGTCTAATAGTATCTTAAATATATATGAAGACGTGTCATGGTACTGAAGGAGCTAAAAAGTATGTCGTGGTGTGTGAGGGAAGAAAGCCATGGCAATAAAAGGTTAGTGTCGCTTACCTACTACCGCTGCAACTCACGTAACCGATCACTTACATAAACCAATCATGGTACTACGGCATAATGTGCAGCCCGCTAGGAATAAGAACACAACTTACGTATTGCCCAGCGTAAAGGACTGTTGTATGTATATTCTCTTTGTTGAGGAAAATTTGCACGATTCTCTGTATATTAAGGAAAGCGTAGATGATTAAAGAAACTAAGCCAATATTAAGAAAAAACATTGCACATCTTAAGTAACTGATATATGCTGTCTTTGATGGTTTACTCTTATCAAGCAAATTGTGAGCTAATATCAAAAGAAAAAAAGTCAATATTGTAAAATATAGAAAAAGATTGAAAGATGATATTTTCTGGCTGAGATTAGTTACGGTTATGTAAGTCGAGATGAAGTTATCTCTATGAAACCAGTGTGTGATTACAATAAACTATCAGACACCAAGGAAACGTGAAAAGAAAAAAAAAACTTCAAAATGCAGAAAATACTGAACGGTGACATTCTCCTTCTTCATTGTCTTCTCATAGTAACAAGTGAAGTGAGGGAAGCGAAACTAATGACCGATAAGAAATCTATGAAAAATAATCTTCAAAAAGTGTGAAGAAGATTAAACGATGCTCCAGAGCTTAATTGCCTCATTCTGAGAAAAGGAAGTTGTTTCTTTTTGTGAGGAATGAAATCAAACTAAATAAACCACGAACAAGTTGCCTTCAGTAAGTGCAGGACAGACTGAACGATTACATTCTTGTAAAGATTAGTGGTCTTGTTGTGACCAGAGGAGGAGGTTGTCTCTCAGTGGGACGGGCGAGACTTAATTAACGTGTCCCCACGATGTGTGTGTGGCGTCAGCTGAGGCGGGAGAGTTGCGCAATGCATGACATAAGCGACTTGGGACGTTCTGAGTGTTGATAAGGGCCACGGGTCATGACCAGCGAAACTTTTGTATGGAGACGTAACACTGGCTTGGCCTCGCTCCGTCATCGTGATGAAAATACTTAATTAGAACATTATATACATCTTACAACTTTCTTACGGTTGTTATTGTTTTATTGTTGTTGTTGTCGTACTTCTTAAGGAGAACAACATTAACAATAACCACACCCTCTCTACCATTTTTTCCTTTTCTTTTTCCTACGGTTGTTCTACGTTAATTTTACTTTTTTTTCTCATTCTCTTCTTTCTTCTACGCCTTCTTTTCTATATCCTCTTCCTCTTCCTCTCCTTCATTTATTTTGCTATTTATTATCCTTTTTTTTCTATGCTTCCTTTACCATTTCCTCCTCTTCTCTTCTCCCCCCCTGTCTCCGTCGTCGTCTTCTTTTGTGCTATAAATGACGTGTTTAGCCCTACTGGTGACGTCATGAGAGTCTTATTACGTATCCCACGCACGCCTCCTGTCCGCTCCTTGGCAGCCCTTCCTGACAAACAAGCAACTTAATGCAACTTCCCGCTTGATGAAGACGAGATAGAGGAGTGTTGTGATGATACTACACATTCTTCTTCTCCTCTTTCGTTATGGAGCACAGTTTTGTTTTGGGGGTGAGGGGGGTAGTGGGGGGGTGGCGGCGGCGGTGGTGGTGGTCCTTTATACGTTATACTTATTGTTTCTCTATTATTTGTTGTGCTCCGATTACTTTTTCTTTCTTCCTTCTGTTTTCTTCTTTTCTTTCTTATTTGCTTTTTTCTCCTTTTCTTTTTTTCTTTCCCCTCCTCCTGTTCCTCTACTTCTCATCCTCTTTTTATCTTCTTATACTATTTCTACCCTTTTTCCTTTTCTTTTGTCACAAAGTCATGCCACATCTCAGGATCCTTTGTTAGACCAGTTATTTATGGCACGTCCGCTCACACAAGCAGAGTCGCATTACAATTGTTATTTTCTTACTTCCACCTTCCGTGCTCAAATTTAATTCTCATACACGTATTTTTCCTTCCTTTAATTATTCACCTGGCAACGAACTCTGAGCTGAAGCTTTAAATAGTCAATAGATAAATCTGTACAGTTGCTGTGCACGAACCACAGGCTGCTGGACAAAACTTTTCATTGGGCTGTCACTGAGACGCATTCTTCCTACTGCAATAATTGCATTAATCCATTCACTATTGCTGGCAGTAGCTGGGCACATAAAGGTATAATTAAAGTGATGGCGTAATCTAAGATGAAATTCTTTTTCCCTTCAATACGAAAAATTTATGCAGTCATCAGTAGTCAAGAATAAATGAAGTGAATAAAGGTAGTCTATAATTATTGTGGTGGAGTAACTAGAGATAATACTTTAGTCTTTCAGTCATCAGCAGTTAGTTAGGATGAAGTGAATAAAGGTAATATATATATATATATATATATATATATATATATATATATATATATATATATATATATATATATATATATATATATAAACATTAGCTTTATTGAAGAAACACTTGATTTTTTTCTTTGTAATTGAAAGATATTGTGGACAATGGAAACCAAAACAGGGTTTTGTTAAATCAATCTGATGGGACTTGTGACGGTCAGTTCTTTGTATTCCGACTTTCTCCACTTGTAAATTCAGCATAACCTCCCACTGACGTAGGCTACTTGTTCAGTCGGAGAGAGAGAGAGAGAGAGAGAGAGAGAGAGAGAGAGAGAGAGAGAGAGAGAGAGAGAGAGAGAGAGAGAGAGAGAGAGAGAGAGAGAGAGAGAGAGAGAGAGAGAGAGAGAGAGAGAGAGAGAGAGAGAGAGAGAGAGAGAGAGAGAGTCCTGTACATGTTTTCACAGACTTTCCTCGTTTGCATGGATGGCGTAACTGAGGGTTTGTATGAGGGGAGGGACGTACAGACATATCGCAATACTGACAAGGCTGGGGAGATCACTTATTAGACTCATTAACTTTCTCTCTTTTATTTCACGAAGCTTTCCCTTCCATTACTAGTCTATTGTCTCTCACACATTTCACCACTTTCTCAATCCTGTTTATATTGCTATGCTTCCTCGTGATAAGGCCTCGTATAATGGTCCCCACGAGCCCACGGCAGCCCTATTCATTCTTATGGTGTCCTTGCCTTGACCGGGCACGTCTGTATAATGAGCTATGGTTGAGCTGTAGCCAGGATTGTCTAAAGTAGCAGCAAGAGACACCACTGGACAAAAAAAGATGATTTACTTCTCGTTCGTTGTTGCGTTAAATGAGATACTTTTCTCCATTAGCTAATATGATTTCCCTGTAGGACAAAAGTCTCCCCATAGATAATGAGGGTTGAACCAGACACCATGCCACGAAAGTTTAGGTGCGTATATACCACTATAGGTTTCTGGAATATGGAAATCTTTGTTATTGATTGACAAACTTTATCCTTGATATTCAATTATGATATCTACCTCAATATTCGTGGTGTGTGTGTGTGTGTGTGTGTGTGTGTGTGTGTGTGTGTGTGTGTGTGTGTGTGTGTGAGAGAGAGTGTGTGTGTCTAGACGGATATTCCTTTCGCTTCTTTTCGCCGTGGCCATGGATGAAACCTTAGAATACCGATCAGATAGTGACCTCTAGGAGTGTCCGCCATAATTCATAGATGTGTACGGACGTGGATATACATATTGTAGCATACAACCTTGTCTTAAAAACGACGCCTGGAGTGGCAATTGTCTGCGTCTTGGTGGTGCAGAAAGGCAGTGGTGGTAGAGGAGAGGCAGCACATTATCGCCGTGACATAACGCACTATCACCTGGGATTTGTAGTCTCAGTTATCATACCCTTTCCACCATTAGTCTCCAGAGTGACGGTCAGGTGCTACCGAGAGTTCCCGCCGCTGCCCTTCAATCTTATCAGGTTTTGTTTACTCGGTGCCTCGGTGTGGCTTATTTATCAGGTTCGTTGGATTTCTTTTATATAAATCGTTATTGTAAGGTTGCATAAGGGTCTAACTAATTCCACTGCTAGACAAATCTATCCACTACCATCCATTAAATCATCCGGTAACACAATCTTTTATGTGTATTGGTGACCGAATGAGCACAGAGAACCAAACCACAAGTGCAGTATGCTGGATATTATTTGATGGCTTTTTTTCATAGTCGTAGACTGAAGATGGTCTCCAATCACTTATCCACCACTATTATATCTCATTTTCTGGGTCATAATTAATAAATGAGGATTTCATCAAGTTCAAAGGTTAATCAGTAGTAAGGAATGCCTTGAATGATGCAATCACGTTATCGTCAGATTTAAGCGCCCATGAAACAAACAGTTATACAAGAAAGATACCAAATCAACCTTAACTCTTTCAATACCACCCGCGACGAAGGTTTAATGTTTTTCAATATCCTATTACAATTTCCTTCAAGATGACATTTTTATGATGATGTTAACATCATCCGTAGTTATTTGTGCACAGTAATGATTATATCTTCGTTTAGTCTTTATATATATATATATATATATATATATATATATATATATATATATATATATATATATATATATATATATATACACACACACACACACACACACACACACACACACACACACACACACACACACACACACACACACACACACACACACACACACTCACAGCCTAAGTTCACAGACAAGGACGAGATGTAGGAGACAAACAGATAGATGCATCATTAGACCATGAGGCGGAGGGCTGTATTGACGTCAAAACAGCGGCAGGAGAGAATAATGGAGAGTGTCACCCTGATGGGAAGACCAACTGCAAAGACAAAATAAACTTTAAACGTCTACCTGGGAAGTTCGTGGAGTAGGCCGACGAGTGTATAGGAGACATACAGGTACATTATTTTACTGTAGTGAACTTTACTGATGTCAAAGAAGCGCCAGTAGGGTATAAGTAATGAAGTGGGTGTGACTGACCCTAATGAGAAGGATAACTGAAGTGACAAATGAACTAAAGAATAGTATACAAGTAAGGTGACGAAGTATAGGAGACACACAAGCACATCATTACATTGTGAAAGGATGTATTAACGTCAGAGCGCCATGAAGGAATAATGGCGAACGTGTGACCCTGATAGGAAGGACAACAGACCACTAGCAACACGCAACCCACTGCTCCGCCGAGGTCACATCTCCTTTCACTCCTACAGTCAGTTCTCAAAAGTGCTCTCACGTCTGATGGCATTTGATTAGAAAAACCTTTGGATGAGCTAATTGGATGGATAAGTGATGTAGATGTAAGCGAAGAAGTGTACGTACTAATGGCAACTTTCAGAGGGTTTATATATGCCAGTCTCAACATCATGCCTTCACTTGCTAGCTCAACACAAGGTCAGTGGGAGGTTGCATCACAAGCCACAGACAGATCAGCCGCCACACCGCACCAGTTGGAGCAGTTTTTCTAATACACTTTGTCTTCTCTGGGAAAGAAACTGACTTGTGGCTCGCTATCATGGAAAAAGAGTAAAGGATCTCTCTCTCTCTCTCTCTCTCTCTCTCTCTCTCTCTCTCTCTCTCTCAAACGGACAAAGGGTGCTTCACACTTTTTTCCACCCCTAAACCAGTGAGAGCGTTGCTTCCAGGTTGATTAAGCTTAGCTCGTCACGTGTTGTGTGTAGCGCGCCAATTTCTGCAAGCACGCACGAGAAAGCAAGGCTAACTGCACTGCAACTCGCGAACAAACTTAAAATAGTTTCATAATAGGTGCTGCTCTTGAGCTTAGAAGAATGTTTAATTTTTTTCTCTAAATCACTGTGATGTGAGAAGAATATTGAACAACTGTTACATTTTCCGCTCGTTTGGGATTCTCGACTACTAATTTGATCCACTTATGATTGTTTCGTGACGCTGATTAATGTAACAATTTGATAAATATCCTGTCTTGGGTTAGTATTAGATCACATGACAATAACCTGCGAATGTTTGAAGAATGCATTGTTCAGTGTCACCATTATAACTGCTGGTGTAATTATATAATGAGTATTAGTGACATGAATGAAATAAGAATGAACAGCGGCCTCACATCAATTTAGGAGCTACCTTGAACGTCGCGTTTATTTCACCTTGGCGTTCGCCTCCCACATAATAGTAATTTATAATTAGTCCTATGTTTCAACAATTCATTTTCTGAAGTTTCTTCCTACTTTTATATTCACATTGTGTTTTTGAAAATTAAACACAACTACCGTTGGGGGTGGTGTTTTATCTATCTATCTATCGATCTATCTATCTATCTATCTATCTATCTATCTATCTATCTATCTATATATATATATATATATATATATATATATATATATATATATATATATATATATATAATTTTTTTTTTCCACGAGGTCTCTCTCTCTCTCTCTCTCTCTCTCTCTCTCTCTCTCTCTCTCTCTCTCTGACACCTGTAGTTCCTTGCCTTGATTTGTGTGTCGGAGGTCGTTCAGGCGTCTTCAGACATTTAATGAAGGTCGGAGAGACGTGTTGGCTAATTGTACGTACCAGGTAAAGGCCGTGCAGAGGGGGGGAGGATGACATTAAACAGTTAAGTGCACCAGTATTACAGTTAGGAGGCATATGTAGACGAAAATTGGGTGTTTTTGCGTAGAATGTAACTTCAGTGGAGTTTCACTAAAGAACTGTACATTTTGTTATAGTAAGCGATTTCATAGCACACTTGAGATGAATAATGATTGTGATTGATAGTGTGAGATATGTCAATGACCATCTTATAATTCTAAGAACAAAGAACCATGTTTAGCCTCCTACTGGTGCCCTCTGACGAGTGCCAGGAGCAGGGGCAGGTTGGCAGCTAACCGGTGCGGGAGGCTTTCACAGTATCACACTGCCACGAGTGTCTTCTTTACGGTGTCCCAATATTCTCGGCAAGGCTCGGATGGTCACGGAGGCTGGTGCTTGTCTTGTTTTTAACGACAGGGAGGTGTGATCATGCGGCCCAGTTCCAGTCGTCGCTACAGCCATGCAGCACACCGCCGCTCTTCTCTACGCATTGTTTTTCAAAGTCTGTGGAGCGCTTTGCCCGTTGTTCTGCTGACGATGATGGTTGGATGTGTAATGGTACTCCTGGTGCAATGGTGGGAGACTACTTTGACGAAGCCACGCAGTGTTGAGCTGCAGGCGAACAGACGAATGAGGAACAGAAGACGGCGGGTGGGTGTTGTCTGTTGGTCTCCTGCGGGAAGTTTGTACATTTCTGGCTAGAGTGGCAGCAGTGACGCCACCACCACAAGGCTGGCAACCTGCCTACGGCTATCCGCCCACGTTCTCTCGCCAAAATTACCTTGCGGGAACAACGCACTAATGATGTACAGTTATTGTTGTCGTGAATACGGCATTGTGTTTAGCGTTTCCATTTTAGAGAGAGAGAGAGAGAGAGAGAGAGAGAGAGAGAGAGAGAGAGAGAAAAAAAAAGAATATATATTATTGCAATGCTCAATTATCTTTAAGTTCAATAAAATGTTTTCTTTATCTGTTATCGACTATTTACTCTTTGGTCTTGTAAACTCGGAAATATTATGCGACCCGTAATGGATATTCATGTTTGATTACCTATTTGACGCAGAACCTTAGTACCGTAAAAGCGATGGTCAAACAGTTGTTAGTCCCAATGATAATCCCGCGTCTCCCACCCACAAACTTATGATTAATACCAATTTGGTTATGTCATCCTTTCCCAACCAGACAGTCAACAGTCTGTGATGTAATCCGTACATGACCCACCAGCAGACCATCATTCAGGCAACAATGAAAAAAAAAATGTATATATTTTAAGTTAAGAGTAGTAAAAAGAGCAGGACTGCAATAACGCTAACTATATTCTTGTGGAGGAGACAGAACACTCACTTACCTAGGGAATGTTCTTGGCTCTCTTTTATTACATTTCTCTCCACGAACGTTAAGAACTTGTGACAGTTACTGGAGGAATGGTGGTAGTGATTACTCATTTTCTTTCTCTAGTTCAGTGCCTCTGAATTACCTAAGGCACCGTTATTAATTTATTTTTTTATTTTGCCTTTCAGTATCTGTGTTTCTTAATCACTGAGATTGCTAATTTTCCCCCACGAACTGCATTCCTTACGTTGTGCAAAGCGACACCACTGAACCTTTCACCGTGGAGTCACCCTCAAATGCCACGCTACCTTGTAAACACAGTAAACACCATGTTCGGCTTCGTTCCCGAGGCTGTGTGGCGCTCCTGTCACATTAGTAACAGGAAGTAGTTCATACTGAAGGTAATTATGTTCATATGCCAAAGAAATAGAAAATTTTACTTATGAAAAAAAAAGTTATGGTAGCTGACGCGTTCATGTTTGCGAAGGAAATGCGTGTATGCCACAAACACAAGAATACGGTACAATCAGCAAAATGGTATGACGTTGATGTGAAAGTAGAATAATATGAAGTTCATTGTAAATAAATATTCATGGGAAAAATCAATATGCGAAAAAAAATCCTTACCTAGTTAATTACTCTGAGCCTTGCATTGTATCAAAAAACACATTTAAGATCACTGCATTGTATCATCCAGTGGTTGACTAGCATTACAATAATATATATTTTTTTCTTAAAACTTCTTTGCTACATACCACTCGCACTCTGTAAGCAATGCCTATAATGAATCAGTCAACTCGAAATTTTTGTCATGTTATACATATTGAATAATTCTGTTTAATCTTGTAACTCTACATATCTTCTGGCCTTGACATGGAAATCGTTGGACTCTCCTGATAATTTACGTATCATGAAAATTTTAGGTACACTCTTGTTAAACTCGTAAATGACCTGCATATACACACCTGACGCCAGTTACACGGTTTACACTCATCTGACAACAATCATTTGTAATCTTGGTGTTGAAGGCTACGCGCGCGGGTGTATGCAAGGGATGGGGCTTGTGTGTTTGTTGCATCTGAATACTGATTGCCTCATAGCAGGAATTATCACGACAAACAAAGCCTAGTATTTACAAATTGGTCTGGCATCAAAACAGGATTTATCACGACAAACAAAACTCAGTTACATACAAATAGGTCTGACAGGTCAAAATAGTATATTGAGATAGTAGATCTAGCTTTTCTTCAAGGTTATATTAGTTTAGATGCACGGTTTTTTTCTACTTTTTTTTTTTCCTGTAATGAACTATTACATTTTTCAGAGAGAGAGAGAGAGAGAGAGAGAGAGAGAGAGAGAGAGAGAGAGAGAGAGAGGGGTGCTTTTGGTCTTGTATCTCACAACTACCTATAGGAACTTCTACTTTTTTTGAGGAGAAAATGCAACAATATCAGTGGAGTGATTTAGTATACTGGTATGGCAACGAAAAGAAATGATCCTGCAGAATAACCTTTCTAATGATTATTATTGTGCATGCTTTTCAAGTGCATTTTTTCCCTATCCCTCATGTTATGTACTACTTACTTACTATTGTTTGCCTTTATTTCTGCCATGTACCACAAATTACTAACAACAAAAGAAAGTAGTAGTTTGGCTGTGAATTTTTCTTGCAGCAGCAGAGAAAACAAAAGAAACTATTAGTTGAATGAATGACAAGTGAGTTGAATTGGTCACAGATTATAATAGTGATAGAAATGTATAGTAGGTAATGCTTTTTTTTTTTATATTGTATGGCAATTAAAGCTTTCTATGGTGGTAATATTTGCTGTATTTCTTGGTGTAATTTTAAGCTGTATGATGAAAACTCAAAATGGGAAGAGTGCACTGAAAACCTCACTCAATTAGGTATCAGTTTGGTTGAATTTCTGGTTGAATCTCTAACATAAAATGGTAGTCTGATATAAATACTTAGTTCTTCAAAGGCTAATAAGAATAAAGCTATGGCATGTTTAGACTTAACACAAACAAGAAGCCAGCCTTGTATAATTTTGAAGTCTGGATTTAACATAATGTGTATTTCCAGGAGGACGAGAGTCCAAGGCGCCACCAGTCAGCATATTCATCGGGAGTGCTCAGTGAGAACAATGGGCTTGTGGGACTCAGAAATATTGGAAATACAGTAAGTTCAATGGTTTTATGTTCTGTTGACTATGTTTGTGCTCTCTTTCTCTTTATGTCATGTAGAGATTTTACTGCAGTTACATATATAGTAAACTGATGATAAAAGGAAAAAGTGAGAGATAATATTACCTGCTCTTGCTATCTGCTAGAAAGGTTATGTTTGAGTTGATTTGAGTGAGGTGCCTTAAAGGGGTTACATCAGTTACTACATGGAGAGATACTTCAAGCTCTAACACATCTGACTTTAAGAGATCATAAAAACAATGGCTTCTGAAATTCATCATACTCAAGTTTGAAAGTACTTTTCCTGGTATAATTAAGAAATGAGTGACATTTTAAGAATTTATTCAAGTACAGGAATGTATAAAAATCTTTTACAAATAAAAAGTTATAGTGCTAAAAGTGCAATTAATCACTCATTGACACTAAGTATTGGTTTAATCATGTTTCTTACATGGAATGGAATACTGTATTCCTAAAGCATAGAAAAAGAGGATTTATCATAACAACTTGACCTTCACTATTAGGTAGTATAAAAAAAAAAAAAAAAGATCAGCTGTATATTTTTTATCACATGCTTGTTCTTTGCAATTTCAGTGTTTCATGAACAGTGTAACACAATGTCTCAGCAATACACGGTGTCTGTTGGAGTATCTAGTGAGGGATGGATACTCTTCAGACATTAACACCACCACGTCCACCATGAAGGGTGATCTTGTACGTGGTGAGTATGGAGTTAATTACCACTCTAACAGAGAATTGTGTATTATGTTGTGTATCAAAATACTGAATGTTCAACAGTTAACCATAATTCTTTAGAACTCTCCAAAATTTTAAGGTTTTATGTAAAAAGTATTCATATTAATAGAGCACTACAAATTCAGAATTCTAAGTTGCAAAAATGTACTGTATATACTGTAATTATATTTAGCACACCAAAAATTTTTACAGCTGTCATTTTGCTTATATTTCCTAGGAAACATTTCATGCATATTTGTGAATGCATTAAATTTTTTTTTTATTATTTCAGCATTTGCCAACTTGTTGTCTGACATGTGGAATGAGGGAGGAGACAGCAGCCGGGCCCTTAATACTGGTCCCTTCAAGTCACAAATCCAGAGGTTTGCACCAGCCTTCTCAGGATACCAGCAACATGATGCTCAAGAATTTCTACGCAAGTTGCTGGAGGGTTTGCATGAAGATGTTAATAGAGTCACAGTAAAGCCCAAGCCCATCACAGAGGATATTGATGATGATCTTCAGTAAGTGCAGAACATTTCCATGAAATGTTATAATGTGGTCATATTTTCTTAGATAGATGTAAATAAGAAAAGATAAACAGCATTGAGAATGAAGTCAGCCAGATGAAGATTCAAAGCTGTAGGCATGAGAATGAACTGTACCCAGTAGACAATACTACACAACAATCTACTACTTCTTTCTTTTGAAGATCAGATTACTACAAAATATCTGTAATGGAAGATGATTGAAAAAAAAAAAAAAAAAAACTGCTACAGGTGGCTTTTAATACCTGGATTTCATTGTATTACACAAGTCAAAGCTTAGAGGGAATGAAGCGATATTCCATGCTCTTAATATTAGATCTAGGATTATGGATATTGTAGAAGTTCATACTGTGTAGAAAAAGTTGCAAGAAGCATCATAACACTTCATCTTGAAAGCAGCCTGATATAGGCACATTTGTTCTGGTCCCTTTTTTAAGTAAGAAATCATGTTCTTAAATATTTCTAGGCTGTATGCTATTGACTCATAACAAGTTTTACTAAGAGTTACAAAAATTTTAAAATGTCTATGATTCCAGCAATGGTTTCATCTTTCTTTCAGTGACAGTCAAAAAGCAATGGAGTCATGGAAGCGATATCTGAGATATGATGACAGCAAAGTTGTTGACATGTTTGTTGGCCAATTGAAGTCATGTTTGCAGTGTTCTGTCTGTGGGCATTGTTCAGTAACTTTTGACCCATTCTGGGACTTGAGTCTTCCCATCCCTAGCAAGTCTGGTCAGGTCAGACTCTCCCAGTGCCTTGATCTCTTCACAAAGGAGGAGGTGTTGGATGGGGATGAAAGACCTGTAAGTATTTGTATATTTGTTTCTCCTGTAACAAAATTCTTGACACTTGTTAATTTGCAAAGCTGTTTATTGATTATTACTGATATTACTTAGAAATTGAGATAATGAATGCAATGATTTATGAAATATTTATGTTGTAAATTGTTTGTAGCAAATGCTTTAAGGCAGTGGTTCCCAAACTTTTCCTGAGCAAGTACCACTTGAAGGTCCTGTACAGTCCCCTTATACCACCTGGTTCAACTTATTCAAAAGGTAGAATGCACAAATGAACTAACAACAAGGAACACAAATCAGTTTAATATGAGGGATGCATCTGTCTCTTCTCCATCAGCTGATCAATGCCTGATTATCTTGTGTAAGGCAATAATAATTTTTCAGTAATTAAAAATCACATATGATCCTGAAAGTGCTTGTGTACCATCTGGAAAACCTACGCATTCCACTAGTGGTACATGTACCTCAGTTCTGGGAACCACTGCTTTAAGGGTTCTAAATCTAAATTGCCTTTACAGTTTTTTCATTGTAGCATTATATTTCTTGATTATGTTAAAAAGTATTAGTAGATATCTAAATTCTTGATTAGAAATTCAGAGACAATTGATGATGTATAACATGTTCTTTTATCTTCTCATGGCCTAAATATTCCTCATTAAAGTTCCTTTAAGTTTATTCTTAACACTCTTAACAACAGTCAGTAAAGTATGTAGCAAATATAACTGTGTTAAGGTCAGAAACATTGAGTTTTGTGCTACTATAAATTTTTATCTTTCATAATTTCAAGATCAAACTTTCTTTTTTTTTTTTTTCAGACTTGTTCAAAATGCAAAGAAAGAAGAAAAATGACAAAATCCTTCAGCGTCCACAAGTTTCCCAAAGTCCTCGTCCTACGTATCCTTTTACTGCTTGCTCCAACTTAGTGTTAGCATAGGTGATTAATGCAGTTTTCTTTTCCAGTTACTGTTTGTGGTTAAAAAAAAAAAAAAAAAAAAAAAAATACCATCATGTACAGTGGAGAAATACATGGCTGGGCATAGTTGGCTGTGAGTGTGGGACACTGATGCAACCATTGTGCACCAATTGTTGCCAATATAACTATGGCATAAATCTCTAATTTAGACCTGCTGTGATCAGATCTGTTCCATTCCTGGCTCTATTGGAGGCAGAAAGATAATAGTCATGCTGTGAGGGAGTGTCAGGACAAACTTTTTTACCGTGCTTACCTGAGTGAAGCATCAAAGATGTTGAAACAGAGGCAAGATTATTTGACATTTGAATCAGAACTGTTGTAGCTTCTTTTTCAGCATTACCCTTTTATTATGTATGGCTATAGGTTTTTCATTTGAGATACATTTTTTTTTCTGATGTTAGATTTTTTATAGTTCTTTCTTATTCCTATAGTATTCTGAAATTTGTGAGTGTAATTATGAGGATCACTCCCTATTGTTATTTTACTAGTTCCCTTACCATTTTCCTTGTTTTTCTTTTAATGAACTTGAATATATAATGTTTACTTGAATTATGCAAGTAATAATTATACAGATTATAGAATATATCTCAAAGTGCCATACAGGATGTCACACTCTTCATACATTCTACATGAGACTTTTCAATACTTTCAGTAATTTCAAAATTACCTGCAGTAATTAATTAATAATGTAAGAGACATTTTAGGACTGTTCTGAGAATGATAAAAAGTAATTTGAATGTTATATTTGTTAATGTCTTTTTGCTCTTTTAATATGGGGATGTTATAAAAGATTACAGTAATGCTGTAACATCATCATAGTGTAATGATTCCTTGACTCCTTGTATAGATCTTAAAAGGTTCTCTCCACTTGAACGGTGGCGGGGCAAACTGTCGTGCACCGTGGAATTTCCTCTGGAAGGTCTGGATCTGTCCAAGTTTGCCTCAAACTCCAGCACCTCTCCACTCTACAACCTGATTGGGGTTGCAAACCACTCAGGAACTACTTACTCAGGCCATTACACAGCCTATTGCAAACACCCCTACTCTGGCAGCTGGCATGAGTACAATGACTCAAGGTAAATATTTTCTGGTGGGAAAGAAATTATGACTCATTGAACCTTTGATAATGTGAATATAAAATGTATTAAGAAAATGTCATGGTTAATAGTATATGTAAATCCTTGTAAGCACTGCCATTCCTTCACTACTTGGCACCTATGTCTACCTTGCTCTTTGCTTGTTAATGAGGGAATTTTAGAAACTTTGCCTTTTTTCTAAATTTCTAATCAATGATTTACCTCATTGCTCTTTTTACGTTGTGCACAAAAACCTTGCTTAATTAAGTAACATAATACTAACCAAAATGTCCTGAAAATTAATATTCAAGTATTTTCAAACTTTGCATTCTGAGTTGTGTAAATTATTCATAATCTGGACTATAGCTTAAAACTGGTGGAATGATTCAGTGATTAAGTATACATAAATTTTATTTCACATATCAAAGGAAGCTATATATATAACTCTCTCTCTCTCTCTCTCTCTCTCTCTCTCTCTCTCTCTCTCTCTCTCTCTCTCTCTCTATATATATATATATATATATATATATATATATATATGAGACACAGTATGCAAGAGGATGGTCCTCAAATCTGGATGTTTTGAATTATAGACAGGGACTTGTTAAAGTGTGCGATTATCATGTGGAAGGGTCAGGCAGAGGAAATCTGACCATCCTGATTGTTAAACTAAAGTAACCTGTATTGTGGATCAGACTATCTCTCTTTCCTGTATGCAAAAGAGGGACAAGGCCCATGCGTGCTGGGATGTGCATGGCCCACTGAAAACAGAGCATTTAGCCACGGCCATAGTGTGGATCAGACTAACTCTCTCCTGTACACAAGAGAGGGACAAGCCCCATGCATGCTGGGATGTATGTGGCTCAATGAAAATGGAGCATTTAGCAGCGCTCCAGTGCTTGGCCAATCACAGCCTGCCATGGTGTGTTATTGTTGTCATATGTGACACATCACTACCATACTAGCCTCTGCTGTCACCACACATGCTACTCTCCTGATTCTCAGCTTTTTTTTGTTGTCTATAACAACATGTCTTCATCCAATGAGGAACATTTTGACTCCCTTGCCCCTGTGGTGCCTCAAATTGACACTGATGTGGATATCTTGTGTGTTGAGCTCCAGCAAAAGAGGAAAGAAGACTACTAGGCAGTGCCTTTCATCAAGAGTCACATTGTATTTCATCATCACTGTGACCACTAACCTTGTTCATGGATGGAAGGATGGGGAAAAAATCCCCAGTCAAACCTTATTATTGAGTTGAATCGGGATTTATTGGGTTGATAAATCCACTAGGGACATTGTCAGGAGCATAAATGCATTGTTCCTGATAATGAACTTAAATGTCTCAAGCCAATATAAAAGATGAAAGTGAACCCTAATACATAATTTTTTAACTTAATACCTCTTATACTGTACACACTTTATAAAAATGTGGAGTAGGAAGCGAAAAAATAAAATGAAATAAAATTAAATTAACAAATAACAACTGCATGACATGACAGAACTACCCTAGATCTTTCATTTGATGTAGAATAGTAATACATTTTAATCATTTTCATAGTAGTAATCAGTGATAAACTTTAAACTTAATCATTTCAAAAGTATGTGGGTTGTTCCCCTCTCCCATATCGTGCCTCATATATATATATATATATATATATATATATATATATATATATATATATATATATATATATATATATATATATATATATATATATATATATATATATATATATATATATATATATATATATATATATATATATATATATATATAGTATTACATTAATTCCAGATTATACTGTTATGTACTACTTATTCATTTAATTAGCCAGCCAAGAATAGATTAATATAAAGGTGTATTTAACTATCATATATAAATTATCATTCATAATAATGATAGGAACAACCCAAAAATGATCTTTGATAGCCATGAGATTTATATCAGTATTGTATCATATTATCTT
Organism: Portunus trituberculatus; assembly: GCF_017591435.1. NCBI lineage: Eukaryota > Metazoa > Arthropoda > Malacostraca > Decapoda > Portunidae > Portunus > Portunus trituberculatus. The sequence continues at coordinate 24,020,937 of NC_059271.1, read as the reverse complement.
TACATTTTTTTCTATCCATTGATGGATACTGATTCTTTATTTGTTTCAGAGTGTCCAGTATATCTCAAAGCAGAGTGTGTAGCCCTGAGGCATATGTGCTCTTCTATGAAATATCATCCACTTCCTCCAAGTTATAATATCAGAACTTCACCACCTCAAATGGTACTTATATATTTAAGCTTCAATTCTGCAAAGGGATTTTGCCTAACAGTCTGCTCAAAAATAAAACAAAGTGAAACTTATGAATGAATCTGTCTTGTGATGTAACAAATGTTATTGTATTAAAAGGTATATATTTCATAAAAAAAAAGTCAAGCAACTTAAAATGTGAAGGTTATACTACCTCAAGTGAGGCAAACCAAAGTGCTTAGTAAAAGTGCTACCTACACAATATTTTGATAAAATTAAGTTGCCCTCAAGTCATCCATTGGCAATCTTTGTCTATGTCACTGAAGAACCAGTAACTTTTGTTGGTTGAAACTTTAACTTGTACATAAATTGTATTTAGTACATAAATTGTATTTAATACTTTTACCTATGTGTTGAATTTGTAAAGATCTTTTACTGTAAATTATCTTTTGTTTTAGGAAGATGTTTCACATACACTCTCGTCTTCTCCATTAAGCAGTGGTTCTAAAAAATTAGCAATCATTTTTATCTTTCTCTTTTCTATATTTCTATTGCTGAGGGTGATGTTAGGCTGGGACCCTACTTTGTACTCTCATTTCTCTTTGTTAGTCCCATTTAGTGGTGGGTGCTCACAGGTAGCCTGGGGGGCATTTCTGCCAAGGCCATCCCCTTCCACAGGGCTTCCCAGAGGGGATGCGCTGGCATCAAAAAGGATGTTGATGGATGAAATTATAAATCTAAGTTATTATTACTTACTTGAATATATGTAAATGTTATTGACTTGATACTGTCTGGAAGACAAAAATGCAAAAAAGAAAAAAAAAAAAAAAAGTTTCTTTGGTAGATATCAAATATATTTTATTGTTAATAAATATATGGAAACAATTACATATGCATACGTCATTATGATTAGGCAAATATAATTTTTTATTTGTAAAGAGAATATATTATTGGTTGTTATATGGAAAAGCCTTAAATTGAATAAATACTAATATAATAAATGGCAGTCAGGAGGAATATTGTATTTTTACTGGTGGCCCATAGTTGCTCAATACGCCTCCTCTTTCATATTCAAAATGAAAGTCTTTCCTTTGCATGTTGAACATCCTAGTACATTTGACAAACACATAACAAATATTTAGTAGGAGTAACTGTAGAGCAGTTGTATTCTACACAGTTGCTGGAGATACAAAAATTAATGGTGACAGGTCTTTCATCTCTTTACAAGTATGTAGTACCAAGTACTCTCTATTAATAAGAGGAATTGTTTTACCTTCATAGTTTTGCATTTCAGCTCTCAAAACATTATTATGCAGCAGCTTTTACACACCCAAATTTTTGTGATGTGTGAATGGATGAAAGTTTATAAATGGTTACATCATATTTCATATGGATAAAAGTACACATGAAAGTAGGCTGTAAAATAGTGTGGAATATATTTTGTACTTATGATATAAATAATGATAAATCAACTGCATGATAGTATTGAATTAGGCAATAAAAAGAATATTATCAATATTATCTCCCGAGTATTATAATAAGATACAGACTTTTATAGTAATTGAATAAAATCTGTTTGCTGATGAGTTAGCTGGATATTGTAGGTAAAGAACACTGATGGAATGACATTTAATGCAAAGGAACAGCATTTAAGCTTCATCTTCTCTGAATTTTGCTGTATTGAGATTCTGTATGTTGGAAACATCTTGTTTAAGGGTCCAAAGGGTGCTACCTCCTTATTTCAATCCAAAATATGTTGCATGAAATCCACGGAATTTTGTATGTACTATACATACAGCCTTGTTGTATTCATGTAGCCTTGCACGTGTTCTCTTACAGTTTGTGAATTTGTTGAGCTCAGTGGTTTTTTGTATTGTTAAAATTTTTCCTATGATCTTATTATATTAGTTTTATTACTTATGGTGAAAGGAAGACCCTAAGGCTTATAAAATGTACTCCATTATATATTTGAATTTCTTCTTTCTGTAACAGTCACCCGTACTTTACAAAATTATCAATGAAACATGATCTGTTGTGTATGTATCATTCATCCTGTTTTGTGTAGTACCTAAATATATTTTCTTATCACTGTTGTTCTTTCTGTTGTGTCATGAAATATTATGTTCATACTGCATTCTCTCTTGATGCCTGGATCACACTCCCAGTGTTGCATCCATTGTGCATTATGTGATACCCTTCTTAACCCTATAGTGAGAATAATTACTGTCATGTGAAAGCTTTGGTACTTGAATTTGATACTCGGGAGACTCAATATATATACATATGTGTACAGAGATAGTGTGTACATTTATTTCATTATATGTAATGTATGTTTCAGATATGTTGATCCTTTCTAGTCATGTACCCAAAATGTGCACTCATAGAGCTAAAGAGAGTAGAGCTGTAATGTACAATAACATGGTGCCTTGGAGCCTGTTACACTGTCCTATGGCACCATGATCATCCTAGATCATTATGCTTATTTGTTCATGTATTTGAAGGAGTGAATGCATAATAATTTGTATTACTACATTCATCACATGCTAAACAGGAATGTCTAAAGATCTTCATTAAAAATATATAGTAAGATTCCCGATGTGAAACCCATTTAAAACCTGAAGCATCTTGCAACTTCAGTTTTATCAATAAAATCAACAATGATTACTATCATGTAGTATATGTATATGAAGCACTGAAACACCAGTTGAAAACTTGTTTATATAATGCCTATTTTTTATCTGAATGAATTCAAGCTACAAAAAAACTTTGCTAGAATGATCTCAGAGGAATGAAAATGTAACATTTCCATATCTATTATCTTTCACACCTCTGAGGCAAACCAATATATTATCCTCAAGCATATAATATTGTTTCAGCTTCAAGCTTTTGACAAAAATTGAGCTCATGAGGATGGTCTAAGATTTCCTTCTGACTGGGAGAAAAAAAAAAAAGAAGAAAAATAAACATAAAAATGGCTGAATGGAAGACATTGAGGTGTTACTATGTAATACCTTAAGTTCTGAAAAGTATTGATAAACTATAGCACATACAATCTATACTAGATCATCAATGGCTGACACAATAATAAAAAAATGTTAAAGGTACACTGTAAATTTAGATCTGGACAAAACAATTAGTGTAACACGAATAAATTGCACAATTAATTTCATGTGAGCTTTTTTCACACACAAGTTTACAACGATATCCAAGACTAAACCTTTAATTTGACTGGAATGTGAGCCAGAAATCTGTAACCAGACCACCTGAAATATGAAGGTGTTGTTGAAGGTGTGCCGAAGGCGTGAACAGTGTGTTTTTATAATTTAAGGGTAATGAAAGCAAAGTGTGTGTGTGTGTGTGTGTGTGTGTGTGTGTGTGTGTGTGTGTGTGTGTGTGTGTGTGTGTGTGTGTGTGTGTCTGTGTGTTTACTGTTTGACATAACTGTCAATAATGAAGGAGTAGAACATGCATGAGTGGTGCAGTGCAGATTGTCAGCTGCAGAGCATTAAATATGAAGGTTATTTGGAGAGAGAGAGAGAGAGAGAGAGAGAGAGAGAGAGAGAGAGAGAGAGAGAGAGAGAGAGAGAGAGAGAGAGAGAGAGAGAGAGAGAGAGAGAGAGAGAGAGAGAGAGAGAGAGAGAGAGTATAGCAGTTAAAGATGGAAAAGAAAATTTCTTGCTTTGGCTGTGTAGCCTCTTTTGAAAGTTCAAGAAACCAACATCAGGCCATGCAGGGCCGGCCCTAGCCATTTTGGTGCCCTAGGCGAAATTACTCCTTGGTGCCCTACCCCCGTGACACAATTAGGTGACAGCTATTCAGCGGTGCCCCTCCAGCAGATGGCGCCCTAGACGATTGCCTATATGGCCTATGCCAAGGGCTAGCCCTGACAGACCATGGTGTCATCGGATAAAACTGAGACTTGGATATTGCACATACAAAAGCTGGCAATAAAGTGTTTCTCAAATCAAGGAAAAGTAAATATAAAGCATGTTTAACAAATTGACATTTTGCTAAATGTTGGCTTCAGTAAGCTTTGCCAACTCTAAAGTGTATGCTAGAAACAGACTTTGCACTAAGGCTCCTCAAGAGAAATGCCATACAGGTGATTCTGGAGGCATCACTCACAGAAGAGTTAGCAGTTTGTAGACAGCGAAGATGGCCCTGGAGTAAGGTAGGCCATCTTTTGAGTTAACAGCCACAGTTTTGGAATTTTATGACACTATTAATAAAGTGTATGTGGATCAGACAGCTTGTTTACTTTCCATGATCCAAGATTGAAATAATCATGACATGATCCAGGCCTGTATTCTTTTGATAGTTTGATTACTCTAAAGGTGAGCAGAGTTGCCTGGCTTGCTGCTGAAGGAAACAAGTGTCTGTTACAGAAACCTTAGCACTCAGCAGCCATAACCACTTGTTCTAGGACACTCCCAGTCCCAGGGACCCTGAGCTAAAGTTTATGCTATTTTGAAGTAAGTACCTAGTCATCCAGGTCTTTTGGTGTTGCTAGTTGAATAAAAGTAATCAAAGAGACCTGATTAGGAAAAAAAAATCAGATAGAAGGAAACAGGCAGACACATTGGTTATTTTTGTTTAATGGTTATTAGTTGTTACATAAGAAAAAAACCACGTATAGTAATATGCTGTGTCCTGGTTAAAACATTCTGAATCAAAATGATGCCTCGTGTTGGCCAAATATGACCAGTAAAATTTGCTGTTTGATAGTAACTTCTGTACATATGACAGTTGTAAAAATTGAAAAATGAAATGTCAAATCATCTCTTTGCTGGTATTTTCACTATTTCAGCATTTTAGATGTACTTCATCTCTTAAGCATCCCTATTCATAATCATAATCTGCCAGACAAACTCTATGTATTTAAATAAAAATAGAATATTATTAGTGAGTATGGACATTGTTAAGCAGGACTGGCCGTGGTCTCTAACGACAGTGAACAGAGGCGGGATTCACTAATGCTCCATACTTTACCAATATGTACCAAGAAAAGATAGGAGTCCATACGAACTCCCCTAAAATGATTCAATAAAGATTTCTTAAGGTCACCACCATCTTCAATACTTTCTATCAAGGAAAATACAAGAAGGAAGTTGTGGTGTGGGTTAAAGTCTGGAGGACAGCAGTGGTGCTGCCATCTGTTGGTAACGAGCAGTTTCATAGAAAATATTTTCAGGAGTATCTTAAGATTTTTCCCAAGTTACGCCCCCCATTTTTTCTCTCCATTCTCTCATGGTTATGAAGTTATAAGGCAAATAAAACATGTTTAAATATATATATATATATATATATATATATATATATATATATATATATATATATATATATTTTTTTTTTTTTGCTTTTGCCACAAAGACAACAACTGCTGTGGCTTGCTTTGTTGTTGTTGGTGTTAGGGCTGCAAAGATCTATGGATCTT
>NC_059271.1:23972874-24005374 GCF_017591435.1 Portunus trituberculatus | reverse complement strand
AAGGTTGGGCCCTGCCCTATCTCGATGTCAGTGATGGATTTTACTACAGGGATTCTAAGGGAATTGGTAACACCTTTTGATCACACACCAATTCATCCCCAAGGTAGACACCATGTTTCATATGGACTGGTCATCCCATAACATTTACCACTAATGCAGAAGTAACATGAACTTACCAAACTGTGAGAAGAGTAGATTCTACTACAAGGCACTGAAGTTTACAAGGACTTGTGAAATATGTATATGTCACTTTGACACCGCACACTAAACATACTCCTGCATTCATTCTTTTTGTGAATGCTCATGTCTACATTTTTGTAGTGTTTATATAACTGTATATTTTCCAGTGACTGCATGCTATCTTATATATTTTTCCTTTCATATTATACATTTTTATTGTAATTGGGTCTATATGTGTCAGTGACAGTTGATGGGAAAGAAACTCGAAAAATTTGATTAATTTCTAGAACTGTAACCTATGAGGAAAAAAAATCTTGTACGAAGAGGCAAAAATCCGACAACAATGCAAGAGTAACTTTACCAGTCGCGGCTCGTAGCTAAAATTAGTGAGGATGCTGTTTCAATTAAATTTTTTTTTGACCTTGTTTCAATATATTATAAAAGGAAACACACATATATAAGAAAATTTGTTCAGAAACTTGATATTATCTTAAAAAAATAATCAAACACTTTTAATTATTATAATCTCAACTGTCACAGTTTAATCTCAATCCATTCATCTAAAAATGAGATCTATTCTTGTTTAGATTTGCGCAAGATCAATAATTTTCTCCTTAGTACATGGTTTTTTAAGCACAACACAGTCGAAATAAAAAAATACTACATACTACTTTCCATCAACATGCCAAGATCGGCACTGCTGGAACGCCAGTGCTCCCTCTCCCTCACAACCCGGTGAGCATCTTCCTAGGTGCACATGTGCAAAACAGTCAAACTCCACGCCACTGGAACTGTGATGTGTGTAGTTCTATACAAAGACTTTTGTATTTCTTTCATAAACTGAGGGATGGCTACTGACTGACATCAAGCTTATGTTGTACAAGTATAAAGAAAGAATTAAATAGGAAAACATTTATTGAATGTTACATACCGATAATATCAAGTGGAAATAGAGGGTGCTGCAGTTCCACAGTGCCTATACTCGAGCCGCCACTAAACTATATGAAGATAATAATGTTTTAGCTAGTCCTGTGACTCCTGACTCAGTTGGTGTGGCTGACAGGCTCATAACCTCTCAGCCAATGAATGTCCTCAAAGTGGAAGCAAAGAGGGGTGGTGCTGTGGGGAACACCACTTTTATCCTTTTCATTTCCTTCTTGCTCCTTATTTCTCTCTCACCAATGAATTCTTCAAACAAAGCTCACGACTCATAGTCGCTAGCTGGATCTTGCGGGAGTATGACCATCTGTTTAAAAAAATTGAGACATTATAGTCTCTCATCTTTGAATTTAACTACGTAACACTGGGGGCGAGGGTTACAACATTTTGATCATCTAGGAAGGATCATTATTATCCTGATTGTTGCGAGACACGTCAAAGATAAAGACTCCTTGATAAGCAGACATCACGAGAGGTAATTGCATACTAATGTGTGCACGGACACAAAACAGAGGTACTATTACTAAATGCAGTGGCTCCTTACCTTAACTTACCCCTGTTCTTAAGGTATCCCATCACATCCAGACTCTTCTATAGGTGATCGTAATACTCCTCTTATAGACAAGTATTTTCACGTTCATAACAAAAATAACCTGAGACAATAATGTGGTACTCATCGATGTCCAGGCTGGCTGGGCCTTTACCGGTATGAGTTGACAGTCATGAATTTCGGTTGTATTGCTACCAATTGGACAGAAGAGACTATTATAGCTAAAGCAACTATACATAAAGGGATATGTAATTTACTTCACTAAGAGGCGAGCTGAATTCCTGCGTTGCCTTGGCGTTCGAATTCGGTTTCCGGCGTTAATGAGTTCAACACGTTCATGATACCAAACCACTATCTAAGTTCCTATGAACTGTTGCCTTTAAAGATTTCTTTAAATGTAAGTAGTCTTACACAAATACAAATGTCAATGGAATGAATGTTTTATCTATTAGAAAATTAAATGTGTATCTGTTCAATACCAATTTCATGATATGTTGTACACAGCCACTCCACACAGAGATTTTGTTCTTATTTCCTCATTAATAACAACGATAGAAACTCAATCTCAGATAACCAAGATCTGTATTGTGAGTGTGCATGTTTATGTCTGTATAAATGAGCCTAAATTCTATCTATTTGTGTGATCAGCTTTTCTCTCTTTTTCAACAATCAACAAACGGTGCATGAGTAACGCATGTAATATTGTAATGTGCACGCAAGGGCCTTGTCCTTGTAGCAGCAATTTACTGCATATGCTAAACGCTTCCCTTCTCTGGTGCAGAGGAGCAGCGGGAAAGTGAGGAATACACACTTTTAAATACATTTTCGGGTTGCTCAGAACACATTCACCGCCACCGCTGCTCCTCTTCTTACACGAGCGATTATTACGAAGTTCGTCGTTCCAGTTCGTCACAGGCGAACTTTACGATGAGGAATCCTCAGACCAGCTCGTGGATGATGAATCCTCCAGACTAATTTTTTGTAATGAGACGAGCATGACCTACCGACTTAGATGCCTGACCAGAAATGAGCAAAGCTCCCTTGACCAAAACTGACATAACCAAACCTATCCATACCAAAACTCGAGATGGATAGGTTTAGTTAGGTTAGTTTGGCCTTGGGAGTTTTAAGCAGGGGAAATTTGGCCTGCAGGGTTCTGGCCAGATTAGGGCAGACTAGGTAAAACTTTTCATGTCAAACCTAACATTACTAAACATACGTACGTAAACCACCCAAATCTCACATGATCAAAATCATTCCAAAACCAAACCGGACATGTATTCAGAGACATCTTTTGCCGAAGCCTGCAAGGGCAAACATAAGAAAATTCATCATCATAATTATCATCATTACCATCACATATGTACATACTCATAATCTCTTTATTAGTTTATTATTTACTCTTATTAACTACACACACACACACACACACACACACACTCCCTGCCTACCTCCCTGCTCCCTCCCCTCCTCCAGCTGTCCAGGTGATGGATGTCTACAAGAGAATTCTGAAACTCAAGCCTCGGTCAACCACCCCTACTGACCTACCCATTAAGATTTACAAAGAATTTGCTCCAGAACTAGCCACCCCTCTCTGCTCAATAATAAATGCATCTCTCTCACAGTACTCATGCCCTGTCGACTGGAAAACATCATTTGTCACACCCATCCCTAAAACTGCCAGCCCACAATCACTAAATGACCTTAGGCCAGTCGCTATCACACCCATCCCTAGCCTCATCTGTGAAGACTTTGTGTTTGACTGGGCATACAACAAAATCAGTTCCTTCTTAGACATTCAGCAATTTGGCAATATCAGAGCCACCTCTACCTCTCACTACCTAGTCAGCTTCCTTGACTTCATTCATAGTCACCTGGACAAACGGAACACCTCTCTAGCAGTCGCTTTTGTGGACTTCAAGAAAGCTTTTGATCTGGTTGACCACACTGTTGTCATTAACAAAGCCATCAGTCTGGGTCTTCCTCTCACCTGACAGCATGGCTGGCTGACTTCCTCACGGGACGCCGGCAAGCTGTACGTTTTCAAAAACACACATCCTCTTACCAACAACTAACGTGTGGCGTCCCTCAGGGCACCAAGATGGGTCCACTCTGCTTCCTGATACTGATTAATGACGCTCTGACAAACACGCCTCACCGCTGGAAGTATGTGGATGACTGCACCGTGGGTGTGTCACTCCACAACAAACACCCAGACTACTCAGCACTTCAAACAACGTTGAACAGCCTGCAGGAGTGGTCGGCGGAAAGCAGGATGACAATCAACCACACCAAAACTGTAGTAATGCATATCTGCACCTCCTCGGCGGCAGTGCCCCCCCCCCCCACTATCCCTGGGTCCTCACCCCCTCCAAGTAGTTCGGTCAGCCAAGCTGCTCGGAGTCACAGTGGACGATCAGCTGACATGGAAATTACACGTTACTGCCACAGTGAGATCGGCAGCCTACAGACTCTACATGCTGCGCAGACTTAAGTCACTGGGCACACCAGCTGATGAATTAAAGGGGATATACATCACCTTCATCCTGCCCAAACTTATGTATGCCTCACCAGTGTGGTCTTCCTCCCTCACCTGCACTCAACAGCAACAACTGGAAAATGTCCAAAAAAGGGCCTGCAGAATCATACTTGTCCCTGCCTACACTGACTATGATCACGCCCTATCTACCCTCGATCTCCCCCACACTGGCAACCAGACACCAAGCGGCCCTCGTCACGATGGGTAGAGGCCTGCTCCGCCACTCACGGCTACGGCATCTCCTTCCCCCTGACGCGCCCCAGCCAATCCATGCCACACGATACACAAACGTGGTCATGTCACTCAAGGCCCCAAGAACTGACCGTTATCATCATAGTGCTATCCCTTCCATGGTGCGAGCCATAAATAGCTAAGTTAAGGTTCTAATCTTGAATCTCCCTTAATCCCCATATGTAGATCTTCATGTAATGCTATCCCCCCTATGATGCGAACCATAAACAACCATAAACAGCTAAGTTAAGGTTCTAATCTTAAGTCTTCCACAATCCCCATATGTACATTTTCAGTATGTATGTACTGCAATTACTAATAAACCGTATTATCATTATTATCATTATTATTATTATTATTATTATTATTATTATTATTATTATTACACACACACAAACATTTTTTTTCCGTAGGAACACAACCATTTTAATTTTTTTCGATTTTTTTTTTTTTTTTTGCAGATTTGCAGTACATGTTTGTTGACCACAGTTTCTTTATTATTTTATTTTTAAACCATCGTATGATAACATTTTTCTCATAAATTTTATCTTATTATGAATTTCTTCCTGTTACGAAGGTTATTATCAATTTTTATTTATTTTTCTCATCCAGTTGATAGCTTTCTCCTTTAATACTGGGACGCTTTTCTATCATGAGATTTGGGATTTTATTTACATTATGAACTGTTTATGGAGGTCAGAAGATTAATGGCCAGTCTTTACTATCTTAATACCCAACATAAGTTTCTCAAGCTGTATAAAATCATCAAACAGTAAGCAAAATTAATATGGAAACGTGTCATGGTACTGAATGGGTTAAATTGTGGAACGCAAGACTAAACTTCGAAAGTCTGCTGTTGTTAGTTGAAATGTTTATTTTGTTTAACTCATTATGTCATGCCGAAAAAATATTTGCCTTATGGAAAAACATCCTTGCAATAATTTGTTCATTATAAATGTTTTTCTCTTTTATTTATAGTATGCTTGCGGAATGAAATTTTCATAAAGAAGTGGAAAATGTGAAAGAAACGAAAATAATAACAGCAAGACCAAGAACAAGAGCAAGAAATAAAGACGTGGAAGAGAATATACGAAACCTTAAAGCGTGTATATAAAAGAAAGAAAGGAAAAAGGAATAAATAAATAAAGAAAGAAAGAAAAAAAAACAGAAGAATGAAGAAAAAGAAGAAAAAGAGATGATAAAGTAGAAAAAAATTAAGAAAAGGCAAAGTAGAAAATGCGTCTATATAAATAATAATAACAGTAGTAGTAGTAGTAGTAGTAGTAGTAGTAGTAGTAGTAGTAGTAGTAGTAGTAGTACTATTACTGGTACTACTACTACTAGTACAACAACTACTACTACTACTAACAACAACAACAACAACAACAACAATAATAATAATAATAATAATAATAATAATAATAATAATAATAATAATAATAATAATTACAGTAATAATAAGAAAAGAAGACAGACTAAGAAAAAACGAAAAAAAGAACAAGAAAAGAAGAAAAGAAGAAGAAAAGAGAAAGAAAAAAAGGATGAAGTAGAAAAAGATGAAGGAAAGGAAAGACAAAGTAAAAAAAATGCGTATATAAAACTGAATAATACCAATAATAATAATAATAATAATAATAATAATAATAATAATAATAATAATAATAATAATAAAGGAAAAAGAAAGGCGTAGAAAAAAGGCGAAGTAAAAAAAGAAGAAGAGACACAAGTAAAAAATTGCGCATACAAAAGAAAAAAGATGAAGAGGACGACGAAAAATAACAAAACGACGATAAAAAAGAAAAAAAAAAAAAACCTCAGTGCCTTTCTTCCACGTATGAAGGTGTGTGTGTGTGATCACCAGTGTCGACAGTCAGGCACACTTGTCGATCTTTTCCGCCTTTGTCTCCTTCAGTAATGTTAACTTTCGTCAGTCACTTGAATATCACGCTAGGTAAAAGGAAGAAAGATCGCAGTTGGGGGAGATTAAGAGGAGGAGGAGGAGGAGGAGGAGGAGGAGGAGGAGGAGGAGGAGGAGGAGGAGGAGGAGGAGGAGGAGGGTGCTCATCTGTGTCCTGGGGAGAGGTAGTGTGAAAGGAAGTGAATAAGGGGGTGGGGTGAAATGACTGTATGTTAAGGGGGGAGGATGTGGGGGATGTGGGGGATGTGGGTGGATTGTGTGGGTATAGGAGACAAGGGTTGGGTGAGGATGGGTGGAGAAGAAATGGGTGAGGAAGAATATCAGAGGAGTGACAGGTTAGAAGGGTGAGAGGTAGGAAAAGGATAAGTGTTCCACCATAATCCCACCATACACACACACACACACACACACACACACACACACACACACACACACACACCGGCCCGGTAGCTCAGTGGTTAAAGCGCTGGCTTCACAAGCCAGATGACCGGGGTTCGATTCCCCGGCCGGGTGGAGATATTTGAGTGTGTCTCCTTTCACGTGTAGCCCCTGTTCACCTAGCAGTGAGTAGGTACGGGGTGTAAATCGAGGAGTTGTGACCTTGTTGTCCCGGTGTGTGGTGTGTGCCTGGTCTCAGACCTATCCCAAGATCGGAAATAATGAGCTCTGAGCTCGTTCCGTAGGGTAACGTCTGGCTGTCTCGTCAGAGACTGCAGCAGATCAAATAGTGAATTACACACACACACACACATTTGCTAGAAATAAAGTAATAAGCCACAATTAATGTACTGTGTGTGTGTGTGTGTGTGTGTGTATTTCCCATCGATTAGGATACCTAAGATAATGATGATAGAATAATAATGATGATAATAATAATAATAATAATAATAATAACGATAATAATAACAATAATAATGATAATAATAATAATAAAAATAATATAATAATAAAAAAAAATAATAATCATAATAATAAAAATAACAATAATAATAATAGTAATAATGATAATATCAATAATAATAATAATAATAACAATAATAATGATAATAATAATAATAATGAATATTTAAATGGTAATAATGAGACGTACTACAGAAAAGTATTCGTGTGTATGTAAAATAAGCAACTATATTAATGACCAATTAAATTTCCATGTGAAAATTGGGAACAGATATGAAAAAAAAAAAAATATATATATATATATATATATATATATATATATATATATATATATATATATATATATATATATATATATATAAGCTAATTAGAGTATGCAAAAAAAAAGGTTTATTTGAATCGTATTAACGACGATCAAATTAGACAATCTCTTAAAAAGACTCAAAGCAGAAATGTTTAAGTAAAAAAAAAGTAAAGAAAAGAAAGAAAAAAAATGGTAGTACAATTCAAGTAACTCTGGTGAGACGAAAGGTTTTGTGAGAAAGAAACTTTGTTCAATTGATACTATGAGATGAGTAAAGTGGCAGGTGTGTCTGTCACTTGAGAAAGGAAGAGGCGATACATGTGAACACTTTCCAGCTAAGATGTCCACCTTGTTACCGCTTGCTGTCTGTTGTCATGGAGGTGGTGGGCGGAGTCAGCTGCCCGGCCGCCCAATCACCGTAAGGGAAGGCATGCGATAGGTCGGTGTTGGAGTCGTTCGTTCATTCCATGTCATCCAGAACAATGGAGTGAAAATGCCATCGCAGTATAGATTTCTAAAATGTTGCCTGTAATGTCTTGGTTCTAGTATGTCACGGTGTATTATACATTGATTGCTATTTGATTTAATGTAAAACTATGAGTATCCTTTACGTCTAACGTTGCGATCTTTCAAAAATGAGTAATGACTAGCAGAACTCATAATATCATATAAAAGTATATGCTCCAATTTAAAAGTATGAGCGCCCTGCATATAGCGTTGTGATCTTTGAAAAGTACTATAAAGAAAAAAAAAATAAAGAAAATAAGATGAAAAGATGAGAATGTTACTAACTTAGATTGCTTTTCAGTACTTATCTTCCGTTACATCTTTGTTAAAAAAAACATAACTTAATTAGTGGAACTTCCCCCAAAAAATCAAGTGATATATTCCAAACTAGACTTAAAATATAACTACACATTCAATGATGGGCAGAACTAACAATCGTTTTGCATCAATACCTATATCCTCAAATACTACAAAGATATACTGTAAAGCAACGCAAATGACTTATCATAAACCTTACTAATCATTATAATTGATTGGTTGATCGGATTATGGTGCCGCAACGAGATGGTGTTGTGACATATGACCAGTGCTACACACACACACACACACACACACACACACACACACACACACACACACACACACACACACACACACTTATTTCGCGATCTGCTCAATGAAATCATCAGTGGAAAACATCAAAAGTAAAAAAAATGAAAAATAAAGAACTTAAACTTACATGTCTCGTGAAAAATAAACAGCTTTTGCTAATTCCTCAAAAGCACACAACTGTCCGTAGCGTATAAAATTATACAGCTGATGTCTATGAAGAGCATTTGGATGTGAATATGTGCACCACTTCTCTGCTTTGGTACCTCCTCGGTGTACATCTCTAAAGGAAAGTAATTCATTAATAATTAAAGAGTTCTAAAACGCTATAAATACAAAAATGCTATTCTTGTTATAAATTACCTTCGTATTTCATCTTCCAAGCGCAGTTTGCATATCTAAGCTCAGAGAGAGAGAGAGAGAGAGAGAGAGAGAGAGAGAGAGAGAGAGAGAGAGAGAGAGAGAGCATATAAAAACATAAAAAAATAATTATTCAATCCCAATGAATTGTTTCACCAGTAAGTGACTCCAGACGACAAGATCAAGAAGGTGCCACGTATGGTCGTTCATTACACTGCTATTAATAGGAGTACATAGAATTATGCATAATGCTTTCCGATGGTGAGTCACAATCTATGTGAGAATTATTTATGGGAACTGAAAATGTTTCAGCTCTATAATATTCTCTTTGTTATTTTCTAGATTTATTGAAGAACTGGTCTCTTTTCGGGAAATCTATTGAAGAAACGAGAAGTACTTATCTTATGCTGATAATTTTATTGCAATGACTGTTCAGAAAACCACATTCTTACGATCAGCAACAACAACAAGGTGCTACATAAACCTTTTCCATATGAGCTGCCTGATGGAAATACAATTTTCTTTTGCAGTAAATGTCATATTAAGTAATCATTCATTTAATTTCTACAATAATAATAATGCCTTTGTAATTTCACGGACGAAAAAAAGGAAAAGGAAATATAAGGCATTAGCTTTTCAAGAGAGTAAATTAACCTTGCATTTTTTTTACACAAGAGGGAAATCTGCCAAGGGAAACAAAATATTAGAAAAAAAGACCCACTGGAACTACAGGTCCCCTAAAAGATATAAAGGAACTAGCCAAAAGTCTGGGACAAATGTCTTGAAACCTCCCTTTTAAAAAAAGTCAAGTCGTAGGAAGATGGAAATACAGAAGCAGGTAGGGAGTTCCAGAGCTTACCAGTGAAAGGTATAAATGATTGAGAATACTGGTTAACTCTTGTATTAGAGAGTTGGACAGAATAGGGATGAGAGGAAGAAGAATGCCTTGTGCAGCGAGGTCACAGCAGGAGGAGAGGCATGAAGTTAGCAAGATCAATTGAACAGTTAGCATGGAAATAATGATAAAAGATAGAAAGAGATGCAATATTTCTGCGATGAGAAAGAGGCTGAAAACAATCAGTCAGAGGAGGGGAGTTGCTGAAACGAAAAGCTTTTGATTCTATCTAGTAAAGCTGTAAGAGTGGAACTCCTAGTGTGGTATCATTAGGGTAGGAGTGGATGGGACAAGAAGTTAGGTTAAAAAAGTTATTTAGAATGGTTGATAGGACAGAACCATGAGGAATACCACTGTTAGTAGATGTAGGAGAAGAACAGTGCCATTTACCACGGCTGCAATAAAACCGCTGGAAAGGAAACTTAAGATAAAGTTGCAGAGAGAAAGATAGAAACCGTAGAAAATGGCAGTTTTGAAATCAAACCTTTGTGCCAGACTCTATCAAAAGCTTTTGATATGTCTAACGTGACAGCAAAAGTTTCACCGAAATCTCTAAAAGAGGATGACCAAGGATGACTAAGGAAAGCCGTATCACCAGTAGAGCGACCTTGACGGAAGCCATACTGGCGATTAGATAGAAGATTGTGAAGTGAGAGATGTTTAAGAATCTTACTATTGAAGGTAGATTAAAAAACTTTAGACAAGCAAGAGATTAAAGTTATAGGACGGTAGTTTGAGTGAAAAGAACGGTCACCCTTTTTAGGAACAGGCTGAATGTAGGCAAACTCCAGCAAGAAGGAAAGGTAAAAATCGCTAGGCATAGTTGAAATAGATTGTCCAGGCAAGGTGTAAGCACAGAAGCACAGTTTTTTAGAACAATAGGAGGGACCCCATCAAGTCCATTAGCATTCCGAGCGTTTAGGCCAGAGAGGGCATGGATAACATCATTACGAAGAATTTTGATTGAAGACATGAAATAGTCAGAGGAAGGAGGAGTGGGAGGGACAAGCCTAGAACCATCCAAGGTGGAGTTTTTAGCATAGGTTTGAGAGAAGAGTTCAGCTTTAGAGACAGATGAGATGGCAGTGGTGCCATCAGGATGAAATAAAGGAGGGAAAGATGAAGAAGTAAAATTCTTGGAGATGTTTTAGGCCAGATGCCAAAAGTCACGAAGGAGTTAGTGTTTGAAAGATTTTGACATTTTCTATTTATGAAAGAATGTTTGGCAAGTTGAAGAACAGACTTGGCATGATTCCAGGCAGAAATAAAAAATGCGTGAGATTCAGGAGATGGAAGGCTCAAGTGCCTTTTGTGGGCAACCTCTCAATCATGTATAGCACGAGAATAGGTTGTGTTAAACCAAGGTTTAGAAGGTTTAGGTTAAACGCAGAGATGGGTCTCTGACATGGAAACAATAATTATTCCAGGGAAAATCAACATAATACCTCTTCAGGTCCCTCCATCTGGCAGAGGTAAACCGCCAGAGGCACCACCGCTTTGGGGGATCCTGAGGATGGATTGGAAAAATAGGAAAAGGTACAGAAATGAGATGGTGATCGGAGGAGTCCAACGGAGAAGATAGGGTAATAGCATAAGCTGAAAGGTTAGAGGTGAGGAAAAGATCAAGAATGTTGGGCTTATCTCCAAGACGGTCAGGAATACGAGTAGGGTGTTGCACCAGTTGCTCTAGGTCATGGAGGATAGCAAAGTTGAAGGCTAGTTCACCAGGATGGTCAGTGAAGGGAGAGGAAAGCCAAAGCTGGTGGTGAACATTGAAATCTCCAAGGATGGAGATCTCTGCGAAAGGGTAGAGGGACAGAATGTGCTCCACTTTGGAAGTTAAATAGTCAAAGAATTTACTATAGTCAGAGGAGTTAGGGGAGAGATAGACAGCACAGATAAATTTAGTTAGAGTGACTATTGAGTCGAAGCCAGATGGTGGAAAACTCGGAAGATTCAAGAGCGTAGGCACGAGAGCAAGTTAAGTCGTTGCGCACATAGACGCAACATTCAGCTTTAGAACGCAAATGAGGTTAGATAAATTAGAAGGGAACAGAGAAGGGGCTACTGTCAGTAGTCTCAGACAGCTGTTTCAGTGATGAAAAGAAGATAAGGTTTAGTAGAGGAGATGTGGTGTTCTACAGATTGAAAGTTAGATTTAAGACAGCAAATGTTGCAGAAGTTAATGAAGAAAAGGTTGAAGGAGGTGTCAAGACATTTTCAGTTGCCAGTCCGACCCGGGGACATTTCTGGTCCCCCTCCTCAGGAGGGGTCTCCGAGGTTGGATTTGGAGTCGCCATTTTTTTTATTTTGAATTTTAAGTGAGAGGTGCACGTGTAGTAAGTGCATGTAGTTTTGTGAAAAGGAGAGTTGTCTTTAGAGGGCAGGTTGTGACTGGCAGCTTGAGTTGTGAGACACAAAGGGAAAAGTTCTGCGAGATCATAATTAGCTTTAATGGAGAGTTTACAGCACTCCCTGAACTAGTGCTATTAGAACTCGCTGGGAGTAAATTATCGTTTCGGTAGGTGTCTACTACCTCCCCCTTCCAGCATTACAAATAATTTTGTAGCCTTGAATGTATAACACAGTTCATAATAATGAACTGCAATGATTGTTATATATATATATATATATATATATATATATATATATATATATATATATATATATATATATATATATATATATATATATATTTTTTTTTTTTTTACGTAGGGAAGAGGGCCAGCCAAGGGCAAAAAAAAAAGAAAGTTAGAAAAAAGCCCACTTGAGCGCTGGCTCTCCAAAGAGTACAAAAAGTCCCAAGACCGTCAGCCAGAATTAGGGGAGCAAATGCCTCGATACCTCCCTCTTAAAAGAAGACAAGTTGTAGGAATTTGGAAATACAGATGCAGGGAGGGAGTTCCAGAGTTTACCAGTGAAAGGGATAAATGACTGAGCGTACTGGTTAACTCTTGCATTAGAGAGTTGGACAGAATAGGGATGAGAGGAAGAAGAAAGCCTTGTGCAGCGTGGCCGCAGGAGGAGGGGAGGCATGCAGTTAGCAAGATCAGTAGAACAGTTACCATGAAAATAGCGATAAAATATAGAAAGGGATACAACATTTCGGCGGTGAGAAAGAGACTGAAGACAGTTAATCAAAGGAGGGGAGTTGATGAGACGAAGAGCTTTCGATTCCACCCTATCAAGCAAAGCTGTGTGACTGGAACCCCCAAACATGCGAAGAGTACTCCATACAGGGACGAATAAGGCCCTTATACAAAGTAAGCAGTTGGAGGGGCGAGAAAAACTATATATATATATATATATATATATATATATATATATATATATATATATATATATATATATATATATATATATATATATATATATATATATATATATATATATATATATATATATATATATATATATATATATATATATATATATATATATATATATATATATATATATATATATATATATATATATATACCGTATATATGTGTATATATGTGCAGTTTGCTCCTCTGCCTTGAAATCCTTACCACTAACTATGTCACACCTACTGTACGTATACTGTAGGTGATAGTGTACAAAACCAGAACACTAGACGCAATAGTGAACCAAGAGTATTCAGTGAATATATCTTAAGTATTTTCAATACGGAGATGAATTTTCAATAGCCTAAAGCTTCCTACGATCATAACTAAAAACAATAATTGATAGAACAATCTACAGATATTATCATTATTGTTTTTCTTTCTTGTGTGTATGTCAGACACTAGTGTTGCTTTGGGTTGCTGACCCTTAACTTATCATGGTATCTTGCTACGTTACAATTTACATTTCCAGATGTTTAGTTGTATGGTCAGTCTCTCAAAATTCGAAATTATTTATTCTAAGTTGCGATATTTGCGCTCCAGTTAATACTAATTACTATAGAATAGTATGGAGATATTTCTATCACTGTCTGCACGTAAATGGATTCGAAGTATACTTTTGATGTCTTTACACTATTGGTTAAAATCTTGAAGCAACATAAATTTTATTATGCAAATTTGATGTTTCACAGTAATTCTTTTGTTACCCAGAGAAAATAAAATTTTCATGTAAGTGTTATAGCTAGTTTTTATGTGTATGAAAAGTGTATGAATGGAGTGATGGCAATAAAGTGAAATTTAAAATGTTATAGTTCAAAACAGGTGGCGTGCGCAAGAACCGTTGCTAATGTTCATACTGGTAGCAACCACTATAACGCCGCGAATCCTGGTGAGCTGTGCTTGAACGTTGAAGGATTCAAGTCAAGTCGTTCTTTTCTGTGCTGAACGATAAGAAGATCAGATAAAGTATTGCGAAGCAAATGTTGGGAGGTTTGATGTTGTTGGTCTGCCTCGAAGCTGGTGCAGGACAGCTCAAAATGGGAGGTAGGTAGATGGTAGCAACTGCCGTATCTAGTGTTGGTCAACGTGGTTGTATTGAAAGCGCTGAATAATACCTTACAGAACCTGTTCATTGTTAATGTGACTGGGTGATATAAGAAATGATATCCATTTCAGGGATGGTAGACGAAATGGAAGCATGGAAAGGTGTCACCATTGAGCTGTTGAAGGGCATCGCGCAACAGCCAGACTGTGGCGTAATCTTCCTGTCGGATATATACCCTCCAGATATTCTTATTCAGGTCTTACAGTGATTGTATCCAATTAAAACTAAAGAATTAGCTTTTACTCATAAAACTCTGTCATTATAACTTTTCAAAATTTATATTCACAGGAGCTGGATTTAAAGTGGACACAACACCGTGGTGCAGCATTTTTCTGGATTAGAGCAATTAAAAGGCATTCTGATGATTCTGATGCAATGCGTCATTTCTCCCACTTGGTCCCTCTGGCACGCCGGGTAAGCCTTCCTCTCAGTGTTGGTTGAATGGGTCTGTCCCTTAAGCTTTCCTCTTACTGTTGGTTGAATGGGTCCCTTTTATTGGTGATGGAGTAGGCGGATGGCTTTCGTGTTATTGTGTGCTACTAAGTGACCTTCACAGTGAAGAAGTAAATCCAAGGGAAAGATTGTTTTAGTTGTAGAATTGAGGTTCATTCAAAGCGTTATCACTATCAGCAAAACTCAAACAGTAGGAACTGAAGCGATTAGATTTTGCGGATGTCTTCCCACTGAACTCCAGGTTAACAACGTCTGATGTGCATGATTTGACCTAAAATCCTCTGACACGTTCTTAACTTTTTAATAAAAGGAAAAATTGCAACTGCTACGATATAATTTAATTTCACTTGGTGTCCTACCTATAACAAGTAAAGAACGAAAGTCTTTAGTTTCGATCATGGCAGTTGAAAAGATGACAAGTTTGGTCTTATTTCTCGTAATGGCATTTTGCTTTTCTATTAAAGAGTGCACAATATCAAAGATCTACGTCATTCATCTACTTGCATTATCTTGCATATATATATATATATATATATATATATATATATATATATATATATATATATATATATATATACATAGGTGATCTTGTCTTTTGATTACAACAGTCAAAATCCAAAGGAGTAGGAACATAAATTTCTAATAGCAACATTAAATGACGCTGATGTAATTAAAGGCAACAAGGATATAATTATAGTTTAATGTATAATGTATACGTATATCTAGAATACCTTACAATAGTACATGTATTACGTTTCTATCTTGACAGTAATCTGACCGACTCATTGTTGCTGCCGAAGAGTCCCTGGGGCCATATTAATAAAAGATTCTTAAAGTTCTTCATAGAATTGTGCTTATCACTTCAGTGTTCGTAAATGTTGGTCTTGGTCTTGATCTGGATGTGCTAAGACAAACAAACTCTTGTCCACATATGAAGGTGAAAAGGCAACATATTAATAGTGTAATCTTTTTAATTCCTTTTTTTAATGAAATGAGAGAATAAATTTGTATATATGTAGTATAAGCAAATTGCATCAAGCGCAGTGTGAGTGTGTTATGTCTCAGTGTTTATGTCCTTGAGCCCTTCTACTCCCACTAGACATCGCCTCTTTTCATACCCTTTTCTTTAAAAAAGGAGATGACACCTAAGGCAGAAAGGGTCAATACAGGAAACCAAGGTGGACCGATGACGAGGCTTTCCTTTCTCGTACAGTCAGTATTATGACGAAAAATGTAGCCTGAAGAATATAATTCATTCACCTGCACAAAAAAGCTGCATAGATTTCTACTACTAAGAGACCCAAGGCAATAAATAATTGCTGGAGAGTTACATTACTTATTGGCTAAACAACATTGTATCTAATACTTTAATTACTAGTGTCAGCGTATCACTCCTTCCTGCGCGGCTCTCAGCTCTCTCCGACTCTCCTGCCAAATTTGTCACAAATAACACTGTTGCAGGTGACGTCTATTGTATCCAACAAACCAAAGTAACTCAGATCGTCTAGATTCTCTAGAACATCCTTACGGGGATGATGAATCTTGAGTAGGCGGGTTTGGGCTCCTTGGCGGACAACCATCTTTGTTAACTTGACCTTAAGTGTAACTCTAAACGATGAGCCACCTTCAGAAGTATCTAAAATCTTGAGACCAACTATAAACAAAACCTAGGAGGTTAAGCATAATTTCAAGACTAAGAGTTGGTCTGAGACAACCTTGTTAATAGTTAATAGAGCCCCTGAATTATAAAGTGAGCTGAGGTCATCAGTCAAGGCTCATGATGAGTACTTGAGCTCATGCCGGTCAAAGACTTGCCTATTGTGACACTACCTCTTGTCTCTCTTACACATTTGTCGCTTGGTATGAATGTTAGTGACATATTACGCATTTGAAATCGTCACTATATGGATCTTCCGTCATCAGGTCCGTCAGCTGTCATCGTGCATGACGGTAGTGGTGGTGAGTTACAATCTGGCCTTCCTCGTCAGTTTTGCCGAGTGGTCCCTCAAGGATCGCCTGCTGGTGTGGACCACTAGGCTGTTAGTAGTGACCAGCCTGACGCTGCCGCAACTGCAGGATCTACTGTCCGCTCACTGGACCTACTCTATGATGAATAGTGTGTTCTTTAACATGAAGAACAATTCTTCCAGGTGAAATTAATAAGTATATAAGTCTGCTTGAAAAAACACATTCATGATTTGTATCATATCTGAACCTGAGTCATTACTTTCCAGAACCAAGTACCAAGTACTAAGTTACTTTCCGTACAGTCCAACGGGACCTCAATTGGTACAGGTGGCCTCATGGATCCCCTCACGTGCACTGGTCATCGCCGAGACCAACGCATTCTTCCAGGAAAAATTTTCAAAGTATCTGAGAGATGAATTATGTTGTGAAAAAGATTCCTTGTAGTGTGAAAAAGAGTGAGGTATTAGTCTGTAACATTTGAACCTACGTTTATCGTTACAGTTTCCATGGCGCCCAGGTGAATGTGAGTGCAGCGCCGTTCCCACCATTCTGGGACGAGTTGAAGGGACCTGATAACACACGCCAGTATAGAGGCGCCGGCTACAGTCTATTATCAACTATTGCTGCTGCTCTCAATTTCACTTTCCGCGTGATGCCTACCTCCTCCTGGGCAGAGGTGAGGCGGAGTAGAGTTTACGGTTAAATCACAATCTTCATAATGAACTTATTTCATGGTGATAAATATACATATTCATAATACTAATAATACTGCACCTAGGTAGTGCGACTAGTGGAAGAGAGGGTGGCCTTCCTGTCTGCTAACAGCCACATGGTGCTGCCCCACCGGCGTGAACATTATGACTTCTCCTTCGTGTACGAGTACGCGTCGATGGATTTCTGCATGGCACCACCAGGGCTGCAGCCTCAATGGAAGGCCTTTTACTACCCGTTGTCATGGGTTGTCTGGGTGGCCACGCTTCTTGCTCTATTCATCACGTCATTCTTCCTTTTCGCTGTATGATACATCTTCAAGGCTTTCCACAAGAGATAGATTAAAGGCATACTGGCATTAGATTTTCAGGGGACCACTCAGGTCTCCGATGAACAAAGCTAAAAATCATATTCCGTTGTTATAATAATTCATTCGCGACGAGTAGAATTGAAGTAAGAAAATACTTCCAATTATGAAGTTTTGTATAACGGTAATCATATGGATTACATTTGTTACTTCTGCAGTAGCTACATTTAAAGATAAGTACATAGTAATTTTCTATTTTCTAACCCTTTCATTATAATACAAGTAATGTCTCGCATGTACTGTACTACATAGATCGTTAAGTCAGTGAATGAAAGGCCATGCTCCAGCGTCAAGTCTAGGATGGGCTATGGATTCGTGTTTCAAGACATGACAGGGATGCTACTGGGACAGAATCTTCCTCGTCGTCTGCCAAGAACTTCCTCTACTCGGATTCTTGTGGCCACCTGGCTGGTATTCGCCATTGTTTTTGTGTCAGCGTATTGTGGAAACCTGACTGCCTCCCTCACGCTGCCCAAGTATCCTCCACGTCCAGAGACACTCTTACAACTCGTGGATTCCGTGAAAAAGTAATGAATTCTTTTAAACTTATGGTAATATTTTTCATATACTTTAAAACTTATGAAAATTTATTTACATTATTGTTCTTTTTCAGAATCACGATGGAAGGATTTGGAGAAGAATACAAGATATTTTTCTCGAAATCGAAGTCGCCAATGTTCCAAAAGCTCGGTTTCTTGATGGACTTTGTGCCTAGTTTAATGGTTGGTCAGCAGCAGGCGACTGAAAAAAAGTAAGTATTGAGTTTGCTGCTGATAAGTCTAAGGATGAACTGTTTAGCATTACTGTTGAACATACAAAAAATCAGCTCTGAAAGAGAGTTGGTACTGACAATAGGTTCCCTTGCCAGCCAAGCACACTTGGGCACTCGACACTACCTGCACCACAACATCGCTAAATGGTTCACACGGCCAGATGGCAGTGAGATGCTGTACATCGGGCGGGAGTCCATTTTGCCTGGCCAGTCCGCCTGGCCGCTGCCGCTCGACGCTCCCTATGTTGTTAACATTGACTATCTACTCATGGCGGTGGTCGAAGTAAGATAATACCTTTCAAATATATCCAGTCTTTAAAGTCATCAAATTTTCTTTTGTATTCGCACATACAAGAATCATGATGTATTTAATTACCTCATAGAATTTAGGCAGTTCGTACGTATTTCTTTCTTAACTTGAAATGTACGTCCACATGCTGTAAGGCCCATTTCTTTGAAATAGTTATTCCTTAAGAAAATAGATTTGATGTTTTTCAAGAGTTTTATTGACCTGGGACCAGTGTTTCCCTCAGGAATACGTGAAATCTGTAATAATAAGACCTAAACTGTATGAATATAGTATAAACTCTATAAACCTTACTTTCAATACGGTAACATTTAATGATATATAACAGTAGCCTGTTTTTTTGCAAAAATAGCTGCATAAAATACTCTAAAAATAGAGAGAGAGAAAAAAAAAAAAAAACAGACTGCGATGTCTGCTGATCTATGGTTTTAGAGCAAGAAGAATATAGTCTAAGTTGTTACAAATATACAGACTCAGCTTCACTCAATTTTGAATTTTAGCTAATATCTTTTGATAAAGTTAGGATGTTTAAGATCCTTCTTTTCAAACAAGTAATCGAGAAATTCGCATGGGACTTAACTTTTCATCCCCGAAGTTGGTTCCTGCAGCAAGAATAAGAGCAAGCAAATATGATGTGCTGAGAGAAGTGTAGAAGAGTGTGGCTGTGCCCAGTATAATGTATGGTATGGATGTGATTGCATGGAATGAAAGTAAAATTGACAAGCTAGAAGTGGGACAGAATAGAATAGATAGAATGGCACTAAAATCTCTGAGAGGTGATATGGGATGGAACACTTTTAGGGAAAGACTAGTTAAAGCCACACTTAGGTATAAGGTTAGGTTGGAAAGAATGGATGATGAAAGAATAGTGAGGAAGGTGTACTTGTGGAATGAAAGTGGGAGTCAGTGGAGGAAGAGGTGCATGAGAATGACAGAGAGGAGTGGATTACAAGTGGTATGGGGGGTTGAGAATGACTGGAAGGAATCAAAATGAGCGTGAATGGATCGTGACAAGAGGAGGCAGAGTAGGAACTGAATGAGATGCGAGGAAATGGAAGAGTGAGATAGACAGAGAGGTGATGGGTGGGACTGAATATATGGAAGAATGAGATGGAACGTAAGAGCACGCTGGAATGGTACAAGGAAAAGAAAGCCCCGGTGTATGAAAGGTGGCATGATGGCAGCCTGGGTGGTGATCTCTTCCGAGTGAGAGCACTGTGTATGGATGTGAATACATGGAACTACAGGTAGTCTGAATCCCGCAGCAAAGTGTGCCAGATGTGTGACATGAGGGAGGACGAGAAGGTGGAGCATGTCAGTGCTGGAGCGTGAGAACTTGAAAAATAACAATAACAATAATCAAGTATTAACTATATAAAAAAAAAAAAAACCCGTTGAAATGACAACGGCTGACTGTAACATTGATGTTACAGTCGGCGTTGTCCACTGGAGACATGATCGCTTTATATTTGGCTATGTATAAATATCACCTGCATAATAATGATAATAATGATAATAATAATAATAATAATAATAATAATAATAATAATAATAATAATAATAATAATAATAATAATACTTGCTTAAGATCTATATGCCGTACAGTAAATGTGCATTGTATTCAAGTTTCGCGCATTTTCCGGAGCTGATAATTGCAGACCTTAGCCATTCACACAAATAGTATGTTCTGATATAAAACCAGTGAACACCTGCAACCCTCAGCCAGATCAACGAAGATCAGACAACTCTCGACCGAAAACGGCGAGACAACTTGAGCAGTAAGTCTTCCATGCAGCAGTGTGCGGCAGTCCTCAAACTCCGATGCACAGGTTTTGTCGTTTCATCTTAGTATCTCTTGTCTCTTCCATGCACGACTAAATGTCTTGATGAAACGACGACTACATTACGGAATACTCATAAGGCATGATGACATGTGACACGAATAAATAACCACAATTTATTTATCTTTTTTTGTCTTGCGTTTATTTTCCCAGTGTGCTTAATCTACCTAGATGGAATTAGGTAGATTAAGCACACTGGGACTGCCTTGTATAGGCCTGGCGGCCTCTTGCAGCTTCCCTCCTTTCTTATGTTCTAATGTCCAGTAAAAAATATTTAAGATGCTCAAACGTAAATATCAAAGATACAAATGTCATTGACTCGACATTTATATCACTTGTGACTTAAATATTACCAAACCATTATTATATTCTTAAGGAGAAACAAAATTTATGTCGACGACCTATTAACTGTTGGAATGCCCTCCCTGTTAATTTACATGGAAAGGGAAGCATGCAGACGACTTGGTAATTAATCAATTTTACGTACAATATTTCAGATTCTTAGAGAGAGAGATAGATAGATAGATAGATAGATAGATAGATAGATAGATAGAGAGAGAGAGAGAGAGAGAGAGAGAGAGAGAGAGAGAGAGAGAGAGAGAGAGAGAGAGAGAGAGAGAGAGAGAAACAAAACTTACCATAAGATAACGTTTTCCTTAATTTATTTTGTTTTACACAAGCTAATAAACATCGAAAAAAAAAAAAAATTGAAAGCCTATGTACTTCAGTCAACATGCCAGTAATGTGACTTTTCTTTCACCAGATCTTCATCAATGGTGGTGGCTGAAACCCTTGAAGATCGAGATGCTAGTAAGAGTGGTGCTGCTGACCTTCCTTGCGTCCGTGGTTTGCCGCTTCAGGACGAGAGGTGAGTTAGTGTGACTGTAATGTTCATCCCAAGGAATAAATTTGACTTATTAATTGATTCAGTAGAATATCCCTAAGTCTTCGGCCTAGATGCGTTAGCGTTTCCAACAAACAATTAAGAATACTTTATTTTATTAATAGAAGTGGAAAAGTAACAAAACAGCAAATATTATAAGGTAATACTGAAACAGCAAATATAATAAGGTAATACTGAACTTTGGTTAGGACGCACTTTGAATATGTTGTATATTTCTGATCTCTTTAGAGTAAAATAGACGCAGATGGGCTAAAGTTTGTGTTCGGAAAGATGACTGCAGGATAATCTGAGACTGATAAACATATGTTATTAGGATACATTGAAGCATCTGTACTGCACTCAACGGAAAGACGTTATGTGCTGGGTGACAAGACATAATTATTTAAATGGTTTCATGGATTCAACAAAATATAAAAACTAGGTTCCTTATGTAAACCAGGTACTTTTAGTTTGGCTAGAAGTTGGAATTAAGAAAAATGGTTATGAAATGAACAAATTGAAATTTGAAAAGAAGAGACTGGCAAGAAATTGATTCACAAAGATTGTTGTGAACAAGTGAAACATGCTTAGTACGAAGGTAGTAAATGCGCACACGTTTGCTAGTTTTAGAAGGAGTTTGGATAAATTCATGGATGAGAATGCCATGCAATAAGTTTTAAGTAGTTAAGAGCTACCTTGTGTTTTTTATGTCAGGATCCATCCAATAGATTTTCGCTCATTGTGAACAGAAAGGTGAAATTTGTTTCACAGCCATGATCATTGATGAATAATGTGTTTCGCTCATGACTGTACGATAGTTTTCATTATATTGTGGCAAAGGAACTATGAGAGAGAGAGAGAGAGAGAGAGAGAGAGAGAGAGAGAGAGAGAGAGAGAGAGAGAGAGAGAGAGAGAGAGAGAGAGAGAATACTGCATGGGATAGCATACTATTATGATTGTCCCGAAACTGAAGAAAGTATGGCAGGATTGAATATTGATTCATTGTAATTACTATTGTACATCAGCATACACCTGCCATACTGTGATGATTGCTTACGTTATAAGGGCAGGTCATGCTACTTCGTAACCTACCTGTGATAATTGCAAACGTAATTGTATGTATTTGGCTTGCAATCAATAATAAATAATATTCCTAAAGTATAAAGCAATAAAATATATAAACTTTTTCAGATGCGGAGAAGCTTCCATTCCTTGGTGGTGCCCCGGTGGTAATTTTACTGAAGGCCACAGCCGAACACTGCTGCTCCACTATCTTCACAACGCACAATTCTTATGCACAATCTTCTATCATCTTCAAAGTACGTATTTTTAATTAGTCATCGAATAAATTCAATATTTTGTTGCGGAAATGGGGACAATAATTTTTCAGTATTGGCTGTATTTTTATAAATCGAAAAAAAAAAAAACCTTGAAAGCACAAAAATCGAAGAGAATATGCACAATAAGTTACAATTGTTTATCCGGTCCTCATGAATCTCTAGTTAGGTCAGGATGTAGAACAACAGGACTTCTTTTGCTATCCGGATGTCCAGTGTTAAAGATGGAAGGCATCAAGCTGGATAGGTATAGCCACTTTGAAACCGAGACCATTTCTCAAGCAAAAATATCATTGTACCACAGGAGGCATGGGAGCCACAGCAGCTGAGGGGTGACAAGGCGATGTTCCGGGTGCAGGCACACCACCGAAACATTAACATCACACACTGCCTGTCCCAATTAGCTTCTTTGGCACGTTGGGTAGGTAACCTTTCTATTGATAGTTAACCGCTAAGAATGGTGGTGGCGGTGGTGGGGACAGTGGTGTAACACCTATTCCAGGTATCTGAATAATAATGTCTCAGGTACTCCTATTTAGCAGATTTGCAGTGCCTGAAGCATCTTCTGCTTTAGTGGGCCCAGAATCTGTACTAGAGTGCTTAGACAAGATACAGAGAATATAGAAGAATTGTGAATGGTAAAGTGTAGAGACCAGTTTGACATAATAAGCTAAAGGATTTGAGGTGAGGAAAAGGGCTAGAATATTGGGCGAATTTCCAGCACATGAATGAAATGTTGCACTAATTGCCAAATGTCATATAAAATAGCAAAGCTGAAGGCTTGTTAACTAAATTTTTTGGGCGAAATATCGCCACAGCTGCAGATGCATTCTGCTATTGAGACACGAAATGAAACAAGCAGAGGGAATACAGGGCGCTGCATCTGGTATACAAAATCCGTCCCTTCCCCTCTATGTATCTCCCATAGAGTTACTTTCCCGTAGCGAGGACTTAGTACCCGTCACATCCAGCTTTGACTCAGGATTAGTTTGGCCAGACCCAAAGGCCAATATCTCACACACACACACACACACACACACACACACACACACACACACACACACACACACACACACACACACACACACACACACACACACAGACACACCGCGTAGTGTAGTGGTTAGCACGCTCGACTCACAATCGAGAAGGCCAGGTTCGAGTACCGGTAAGCGGCGAGGCAAATGGGCAAGCCTTTTAATGTGTGGCCCCTGTTCACCTAGCAGTAAATAGGTACGGGATGTAACTCGAGGGGTTGTGGCCTCGCTTTCCCGGTGTGTGGAGTGTTGTGTGGTCTCAGTCCTACCCGAAGATCGGTCTATGAGCTCTGAGCTCGCTCCGTAATGGGGAAGACTGGCTGGGTGACCAGCAGACGACCGAGGTGAATTACACACACACACACACACACACACACACACACACACACACACAATGGCGGGTATTTATCGTCTCCTCCTGGAGCCTTTTTGAAGGGAAGAGATTGTCTCTCAATTTTTCTTTTTGTTAAATGTGACGGTAAACACACACAAAAAATATTTTCTCTATTTTGCTATATCTTGTAGAATAATCGCTGCTACTTTACTATGCAATCTACATAGCTAACGTGATCTAAAAGAGTCAAACTCTATTTTAGTATATGATCTACACGTTTCATTTATTGATTACTAGCAGAGTTACCCGGCGTTACCTGATTCGAGGGCACTTCCTACCAAATTTTCACTACAATCAGTTCAACTATTTTTCCAGTAGACATATATATAAAGACAGACAGACAGTGCGTTTGGGATTCAATTCGAAGCTGTCAATGAATCCATTTATACCTCTCCCGACCATCAATAGTCCAAGCTAACAATGAACGCTTGACGTTCATTGTTAGCTTGCATATGAGTTGCATACGGGTTACGGTGTACCTGGCGCCACCATCAACAGTTGGATTACGGTGATAGATTGGTCAGAATGATCTAACAGTTTTGGGTTGGAAGTGAAGTTAAGACAGCCTATGTCACTCCCGAAATACTCACAAAGACGGACATTGTTTTATTATATAAGAAAATATACTATATAAGTAAAACATACTACATATACATACATTTATAAAAAAAATAATAAACGCATCCATAGTTATAAAAAAAGATGCAATGAAACATAAAGAGGCAGAGGCAATATTTGATTTACGAATATCATTACAATTGCATTACAGAGGCAATAAAAGGGCTCTCAGTGTGTTTACAAATGAAATATGAAAATCTAAGAAATTGTAACACCATTTCACATTGATGTATAGGAGTATGCACTTCATCTCCCGAAATTGCACGATATCTGTTTGTAAAATGTGTCGAGATTTGTTGGCCTTTTATCATACAGGATTTGTATTGCTGTATATATCATTACGTGAGTTATGCACAATAAGCAGGAATAATGATAACGAATTTGAAAATATGTTAAATAAATAAATAAGTGAATAACGATGATTACGATGCGCGTGATGAAGATAGCGATGCGAATCCACGATAACGATGCGAGTTTCCACGAAAACGATACGAGTTTCAACGATAACAATGCGAATTTCCACTATAACGATGCGATTCTACAATAACGATACAGTAAGTCTGCACGATAACGATAATATTCCACGATAACAATACGAGTTTACACGATAACGATGCGATAACAATATGAGTTTCCATGATAACGCTACGGACGTGACTAGCTACACAACACGCCATTGAAGTCAACCTACATACACAGGACAAACTCTTCCTTCTAAATGGTCCACCCCAGTCTCGTGTGGACAATGCAACCTTACAGCGCCTCACACGGGTCGCCATGAGCAGTGACCCACAACACACCACTCCCCAACCACTGTCATGAAGTGTGTGATAGGGTACTGTGTACATCCTGGGGTGGAGGAGTAAAACAAGCTCCAATGTCACTTGATGGTATTACAGTACGATACAACGTGGGGTTATCAGAGTGATGACAGACCCGAGACTAAAGCCCGTACCACGCGGTCGCTATTTTCCTGCGAAATTCGCGTCATCTAACAGCACGTTTGACGAGACGTCGCAGGAAATAACACACGGCATTTCAAGAAAGATAACGACAACGCCACGCGCGGCAGCGGGACAACAAAACAAACACAGTAATAGAAGCGAAATCACCAAGCATGGATGCCATTAACAAGCTATTTTAGCAGTGGGAGTCTGTGTACTTACTTGCTTTGCAAGAAAAGAATGAGTAAAGCAGCAGCTAAGAAGGAGGAGGAGGATATGGACATGAAAATGGTTAGCGAGACGAGAAGAAAGTAGCCAGTATAGCAGGTTGCTTAGGGAACTGTCCCTAGAAGATGAGGAAGTATAATATTGGGATGCAAGGTGTTCTACAGTGGCGGTTGGTCCTGAACCAAGTCAATCAAAGTATATTCCACTTGTCTTCCCCATATAAGTGAAGTCATAATGAGTGATAATGCAATAGCCGATGATCTCTTGGTATGATTCAAGGCGGTACTGCCGTAGCAGGCGAAAACAGAATCTAAATAAACCACGAAATGATATCAATGTTCGATGCTCACATTAAACAGTTAAATTTAGTGTATGTACTATCTATAAGATGAAGGGATGAAATTTTTATAATCAAGTAATGATGCCTAACACCAATTAAATGATAACATACAGTAATATACTTAATACAGTATATTCACTACAAACTTTCTACGACTTTCTCCTAGTTGCAGGATATCCACGAGAGTTTTCGATAGTTTCCGTGGACGCCGCGTCAAACAAAATCTCCTTTCTTCTGCGACATCTCGTCGAAAATGGTATCGCACGACAAGATGTCGCGGAAAAAAGTGCCCGTGTGATACTCCACTTAATTGAGTACAGGTGTGCGGTGCGTACTCAGTGGTGCAGTCTTAACTAAGATACTCCGTAGAGTCCTTATTCCACTTAGACCGCACTGATTCAGCCACCTCTCCCTCTAATCCTTATACCCTTGGGAAGGTGGGGAGGGTTATGGTAGCTTCATCCTTCTCCTCCTCCTCCTTCCGTTTCTCCAGCTTTTTCTACTATTATTGGTGTTGTTGTTGGGTCTTTTCTTACACTTGGGGACAGGACACAACCCGACTGCATGCATCGCTATTTAAACACTAATATAGCAGGAACTACTCGGCCGATCGTAACGAAATTACCACCAAATGACAGCACAACTTTTTTCAATTCTACATGGTAAAATTTCATATCTTCTACTGGGTGAAGTCAATGGGTTGCTTGCAAAAAAGTGTAGATGGCTGTCGAAATGAAATTTCTCAAAAACTACTCAACCAGTTTTAATGAAACTTACGCTCGTTTTTTGATGACTTAATTATAACAAGGTTCTCAATATTAAAACTGAAGTTCTTTTGCTCACGCGCAAAAACCAAATAAAATTTTTAACACTCTCTCTCTCTCTCTCTCTCTCTCTCTCTCTGTTTTATAGCTTCACTCGTTCATCACCTTCAGGGGCGTTTTACTGGTATATGGTGCACTTATTTCCTTCACTGAAGTTTTCGAGATATTTTTTGATTTGAAAAATTAAGCCGGTGTCACAGGAGCATTTTTTTTTCGAGCATTCTCTCTCTCTCTCTCTCTACACACACACACACACACACACACACACACACACACACACACACACACACACACACACACACAGTGGAGTAGTGAGAGATAAATTTACGTGGCGAAACCTTAAAATGCCGCCCCCTAAAGTAATACAAATTTGAAATTAGGTATAATACACTTGTTTATTATGTATACATATATATACCTACTTGAACTTTAAGCCAATATGTTGCGCACCTTCAATTTTGCAATGTCTAAAATAACAGACTCCTCAGCGGATTGTGCTGCCCCTGGGAAATATGCCGTCTGGGGCATTCGCCCCGCTCGCCCCATATCACTTACTGTACCACTGCACACACGCGCGCACCAACACACACACACACACACACACACACACACACACACACACACACACACACACACACACACACACACACACACACACACACACACACACCTTCCCAGTCGTTTTATTAGTAGTAAGAGGTAATTGTATTCTCTGATTTAATCTTTTCTTCTGAAGAACTATTGTCACCTTAGTGAGGATTCGGTGTGGTACTATTCAGACTCTCTTGACTCTGGTACTACTATGAAAAAAAATGTTGTCTTATTCTGTGTATAATCAACCTATAAAGTATTTACTTGATGTGAGACGGGACATAAGCATTACTCTTTGCATGGCAGAAGCAGGAATGCCACCTTTAAGACATTGACAGACATCGATCTTCTGTTAGTGTGAGGCGCTACAAGTGGAAGACTTCTTATGAGATTAAGGTCGCAAAGGAAAAGAACGACCTGCTGCCAGTTCCCTGCCTTGTGTCCCAGGCCGGATCAGAAAGCCGCGTTCTCTCCCGTGCGGCGCCCAAGGCCATCACGGCCCTCACCAAATTTTGGGCGAAACTTCTCAATCATTAATTAAATTTTGATCTGATTATACAAAAATTAAAAATGGCCTTGGTTTGAAAGGGTGCATGATACAAGTGATCAATGAAACAATATGGGACAGGTTTGCTCCAGAATATTTAGAGTGTACCTTGTATATTTCTTGTCTGTGAACATGTGACTGAATAAAAAAAAAATTAATGGTAGTGATTAATTTATGGAGAACCTTAAAATATTAGAAACATTTCTGGATAGGGAGGATGAGTGGACGTAAGCTTGCACGGCTTACACAAGAACTGACACCTGTAGAGGTGCATTTTTCAAAAACCTGATATGGTCTTTAAAGAGTAAGAAATAGATTATTATGTTTTTTTCTTCTCATCATACACCAGCAGAAATAATCAAGGTGTAATTGGAAGCTTGTTTGTTTTATTCAAGCTTTTGAATATAGCCAGCTTCTTTCAATTATCTGAGTGTTTGCTCCCCTGTTTTGATCTACACAATGTCATTGATGAATGACACTTAAATGATGGTGATTTCAATTATTCAAATTAGAATATGCTGTCCATTCTTCACAATGAATAACCAAAGATTCTGCAATTTCTCTTTGAATTATGGGTTCTAGTGTTTCATGATTTCTTCTATGTACGTAAAGAACAATCAATTATATTTTGTCTTCCATGCTTTCAGTTGTTTTCTACCTCGGCCTCGCGGTCATTTGATTCTGGAGAATGATCTCCCTACAAAATTTCACCTGTGCTGTATTTCTAGCGTTCCACGAACCGTGCTTCATCAATTTGTACGGGCTCTACTTAAGTGCTTGCCTTTTTTCCACGGTTGTTAACAAAAATAATTTGTGAGCAAACTTCCCAACTCATATTAAACTAGTCACAGATTCAATTCATGCACCGAATATCTTGAATAAAAAAAAAAAATAAATAACAATTATTACTGAAAAAATTGGCTTAAAGAAATCTTGAAAACTACAATCTAATGCAACTGCCTTCGTTTCGTCTGTGAGGTCGTCGTTGTTGTAAAACCTTTTGGCTAACATCTGGAAGGTTCTTTATATATTCAGATGTCAATTAGCAAGGAAAGTCACTAAAGGGAGCGCAGTTCACCTATCGAGACTGATGTCTATGCCGGAATGAAGTGTGCTATTGCTACATGTATCTTATTGAGTCATGATCGGAGCTCCGACATTCGAAGACATTCCATTCATGTTTCAGACTCTCTAACCAGACATTCTCTCGAACTAAAACAACTGTTTTCCTTGTTGCTTGATAATAAAAGGAAAAAGTTTTTTTTTTTGTTGTAGATCACAATACAGTGTAGATAACATATTCAGGTAGCTTCATGATACATAGATCACATATCAAAGCAGCAACAAATAATCCTATTCTCCTTACTGATCTTAGAGATGACATCATACGGAAGAGTCATTTCTAAAATTTATACTGTATGGAAGATATTTCTACATCGGTTCGGCTACTGAAAAACACTCCTGCGCAGCCTTGTGACAATTAGTGAAGGCTCTCACGTGTCTGAGTCTGAATTACCTGGTGTGTCTTTTGTCAACAGATGTGTCGGTTATCATCATGCACGATGGCGATGGTGGGAAGTCACGACGTGGCCTTCCTCACTGCTTCTGCCGAGTGGTATCTCAAGGACTGCTTACTGGTGAGAACAACTAGGTAAGTAATTGTGACTAAGGGTAACTTTTCTAAGCCTTAGGAATCTAGCCAATGGACATTCTCCATGACGAGCGCGATTTTTTCTTAACCATGAAAAACGTTTCTACAAGATCAAGATACGAATAGTACTAAGTGCTTGTGAAAACAATATATACATTGGTCGATCTTCACAATATATATATATATATATATATATATATATATATATATATATATATATATATATATATATATATACGTGAAACCTAAATATTTCTTCATCAGAAACAATAGTCAAGTATTGAGGTACATACGGCACACCCCAGCCGGACCACAGGTGGAGCAGGAGACGTCAATGACACCTTCACATGTTCCGGTCGTCGCTGAGGGAAATGTACTGTCACACGATAAAATTTCCAAGTATGTGGGAGATGAATCACGCTAAAATTTTATAATACAACTTGCCAAACACTCCTTCATAAATAGATCTATCAAACTCCAACTCCTCTCCAGACTTCTGGCATCTGGCCAAAAACTCTCCAATAACTTTACTTTTTCATCTTTCCCTCCTTTACTTTATCCTGATGGCACCACTGCCATCTCATGTGTCTCTAAAGCTGAACTCTTCTCTCAAACTTTTGTTAACAACTCCTTCTTGAATGATTATAGGCTTGTCCCTCCCTCTGACTATTTCATGCTTTCAATTAAGATTCTTCGAAATGATGTTTTCCATGCCCTCACTGGCCTAATCTCTCGGAAGGCTTATGGACCTAATAGGATCCCTCTTATTGTTCTCAAAAACTGTGCTTCCGTGCTTGCACCTTGCCTGGCCAAACTCTTTCAACTATGCCTATCGACTTCTACCTTTCCTTCTTGCTGGAAGTTTGCCTACATTCAGCCTGTTCCTAAAAAGGGTGACCGTTCTAATCACTCAAACTACCGTCCTATAGCTTTAATCTCTTGCTTGTCTAAAGTTTTTGAATCTATCCTCAATAGGAAGATTCTCAAACATCTGTCACTTCACAATCTTGTATCTGATCGCCTGTATGACTTCCGTCAAGGTCGCTCTACCTGTGATCTGGCTTTCCTTACTTGGTCATCCTCCTTTAGAGATTTCGGTGAAGCTTTAGCTGTTGCGTTAGACATATCAAAAGCTTTTGATAGAGTCTGGCAAAAAGCTTTGATTTCAAAACTGCCCTCCTACGGTTTCTATCCTTCTCTCTGCAATTTTATCTCAAGTTTCCTTTTCGACTGTTCTGTTGCTGCTGTAGTAGACGGCCACTGTTCTTCTCCTAAATCTATCAACAGAGATGTTTCTCAGGGTTCTGTACTGTCACCCAATCTCTATTATTCATTAATTATCTTCGTAACCGAACCTCTTGCCCTATCCACTCCAACGCTGATGATACCACCTACATTTTTCCACGTCCTTACAGAGACGACCAACCCTTCAGGAAGTCAACAGATCACGCAGGGACGCCACAGAACGCCTGACTTCTGATCTTTCTAAGATTTCTGATTGGGGCAGAGAAAACTTAGTAGTGTTCAATGCCTCAAAAACTCAATTCTTCCATCTATCCACACGACACAACCTTACAGGCAACTATCTTCTTCAATGACACTTAACTGTCCCCTCTTCCACACTGAATATCCTCGGTTTGTCCTTTTACTCATAATCTTAACTGGAAACTTCACATCTCATTTTTTGTTAAAACAGCTTCTATGAAGTTAAGCGTTCTGAGGCATCTCCGCCAGTTTTTTCTCGCCCTCCTGCTGCTAACTCTGTACAAGGGCCTTATCCGTCCTTGTATGGAGTACTCTTCGCATGTTTGGGGGGGTTCCACTCACACAGCTTTATTAGATAGGGTGGAATCAAAAGCTTTTCGTCTCATCAACTCCCTCCTCTGACTGACTGTCTTCAGCCTCTTTCTCACTGCCGAAATGTTGCATCTCTTTCTATCTTTTATCGCTATTTTCATGCTAACTGCTCTACTGATCTTGCTAACTGCATGCCTCTCCTCCTCCTGCGGCCTCGCTGCACAAGGCTTTCTTCTTCTTCTCATCCCTATTCTGTCCAACTCTAATACAAGAGTTAACCAGTATTCTCAATCATTCATACCTTCTCTGGTAAACTCTGGAACTCCCTGCCTGCTTCTGTATTTTCATCTTCCTACGACTTGACTTCTTTTAAGAGGAAGTTTCAAGACATTTCTTCCAGATTTTTGGCTAACTCTCTTAATCTTTTTGGAAACTGGCGATCAAGTGGGTCTTTTGTTTTTATATTTTGTTCCCTTGGCCAGCTT